>NC_083474.1:20730608-20768108 GCF_030014155.1 Tachysurus vachellii
TGTGGATCAGTTCAGCTGTCCAGTGTGTCTGGATCTCCTGAATGATCCAGTGACTATTCCCTGTGGTCACAGTTTCTGTAAGGTGTGTATTAATGGCTGCTGGGATCAGGAGGATGTGAAGGGTGTCTACAGCTGTCCTCAGTGTAGAGAGACTTTCACTCCAAGGCCTGTTCTACGCAGGAACAACATGCTGGCTGAAGTGGTGGAGAAACTGAAGAAGACTGAACTCCAAGCTGCTTCTCCTGCTCACTGTTACGCTGGACCTGGAGATGTGGAGTGTGATTTCTGCACCGGGAGAAAACACAAAGCTGTCAAGTCCTGTCTGGTTTGTCAGGCCTCCTATTGTGAAGATCATCTTAAACCTCACTATCAGTCTCCTGCCTTTAAGAAGCACAAGTTAGTTGAAGCCTGTGCAGAGCTCCAAGAGAAGATCTGCTCTGAACATGACAAACTGATGGAGATCTACTGTCGTACTGACCAAAGCCTCATCTGTTACTTGTGTACGATGGAAGAACACAAAGGTCATGATACAGTTTCAGCTAAAGCAGAAAGAACTAAAAAACAGGTGAGAATTCAAATTCAATTTATTGTAACAATTCCCGTTGTCTGAAAGCAACTTTACAGAAGTATGGAAACAGAAGAAAGAAAAAAGAAATATATATATATGATAGAAGAAAAATAATAAAAATAAAAAAATTAATACACATACAATTAAAGTTTAAAATTAATTTAAAAATATTAATTTAAAATGTAAAATATTATATATCTACATATAACACATGGTGTAATACCAGTGGAAGATGTTTAAGGTCATTTTCGAGTACAAACAACACCTTCAACTAAACGAGTGAGTGAAAGTGATTGTGGAAATGTAAAAAGAACCCTGAGCTGGAGATCTGGGAAGCTTCTGCTCAGAGTTTGGTCTAGATATATTTGTCCTGATCCAGGTTGAGGAGCCTCTGGTGGTAACCAGGAGAGTTCACCCTGGTGGGACTCCACATCATCACAGGGCACCATGTTAAGAGCAGTCTGATATAAAGAGATCAGCAGGAAAGGAGAGGGTGATGAGTGTGATGATGTGTGCTGGGGACAATGTAGTAGTTTCTTATTTAATTACAGCTACAATTCTTTGTATTTTAGTTTTATTTCTATTAATTAAACATATTGTATTTGGTCTCAGAATGAGTTAAAGGAGGATCAGATAAAATCCCAGCAGAGGATCCAGGAGAAGCAGAAGAAGGTGCAGGAGCTGAAACAGACTGTGGACATTATTAAGGTGAGGAGGAAACTGAGAGATTCACATAAACACACACATTATAGAGTCACTGTGAGATAAAGAGATGATCTTTAAATGGATCTGTGTGATTATGTGTGTGTGTGTGTGTGTGTGTGTGTGTGTGTGTGTGTGTGTGTGTGTGTGTGTCCTTACAGACATGTTCACAGGCAGCAGTAGATGACAGTGAGAGGATCTTTACTGAGATGATCAGCTCCATGGAGAAAAAGCGCTCGGAGGTGACGGAGCTGATCAGAGCTCAGGAGAAAGCTGAAGTGAGTCGAGCTGAACGACTCCTGAATCAACTGGAGCAGGAGATTGCTGATCTTAAGAGGAGAGTCACTGAGCTGGAGCAGCTTTCACACACACACGATGACATCCACTTCCTCCAGGTAACACTCACTGTCTGATCTACAGAGGGCGCTGTTCCTCACAAAGTTTCCTCCTAAAAGCTCATTACAGCAACAAGAAATGTTCCTGTCTGAGATCACAAGTGTGTCTTTGTTCTGATTCAGTCTGAGATTCATTCGTTCCTCTCGTCCACTTTTCTCCTTCTCTATGATGTGTTTCCTCTCTGTAGAGTTTCCCGTCTCTCTGTGTTTCTCCTGGATGTGACGACTCACTCAGCTTCACTGTCAATCAACATCTCTCATTTGATGGAGTGAGGAAATCTCTCTCAGATCTGAAAAAACGAGTCGAACAAATCTGTGAGGAGGAATTCAACAAAATCAGACCACAAGGTGAACAAACAAACATTGTTTCTGTATCACAGTAAAAAGAGCCATAAAATTCATCTAACAGAAATAAGAAGTAAGCAGGAACAAGACTGCAGAAAATCACACAGTATTAGCATCAGTCTTGTAAATGACATCAAGATCAATTTAGCAGATAAACAAAGTACAAATCTTACATTTTTGGAGAAAATCGTAGCTGATGAATAAATTGAGATGGTGACGTTGTTGACGTCTGAAATAAACGTGAGGAAGCAAATTTTTCACATTCACACTTTAAACTGTTTCCACGTCATTTTTCTGTCTCCATTTTGTCTCTGTGTCTCCAAAGCTGCAGCAGTTCAGATGATTTTACCTTCAGAACCAAAGAGCAGAGAAGATTTTCTGCAGTGTAGGTTTTACACACACACACACACACACACACACACACACACACACACACACACACACACACACACACACATACACACACACACAGACATACACACACACACACACACACACACACACACACACACAGACAGACATACATACACACATACAGACACACACACACACACACACAGACATACACACATACAGACACACACACACACACACACACACACACACAAACACACACACATACACACACACAAACACACACATACACACACACACACATACACACACACACAGACATACATACACACATACAGACACACACACACACACGCACAGACATACACACATACAGACACACACACACACACACACACAAACACACACACATACACACACGCACAGACATACACACATACAGACACACACACACACACACACGCACAGACATACACACATACAGACACAAACACACACACACATACACACACACATACACACACACAAACACACACATACACACACACACACACACACAGTGTTAAAATGTTTGTATTGTTGATCTAAATCTGATCCATGTTTATAGAGCTGCATTAGGAGGATAGAAACACAGACAGGTGTCTCACACACACTTATTATAAATCCTGTGATTAACATCTAACATGTGGACATTTTATTACTGTAGATTTCTGTTATCTGACTCTGGATCCAAACACAGCACATCATCAACTCATTCTGTCTGAGAAGAACAGAGTGGTGACATGGAGTAAGACACAACAGCGATACTCTGATCATCCAGAGAGATTTGACTCCTGTGCTCAGGTGTTGTGTAAAGAGAGTGTGTGTGGACGCTGTTACTGGGAGGTGGAGAGGAGCGGTGATGTGTTAATATCAGTGTCATATAAAGAGATCAGCAGGAAAGGACAGGGTGATGAGTGTTTGTTTGGATACAACAGTCAGTCCTGGAGTCTGCTGTGTTATTCTTCCTCTGTCTCTTTCTATCACAACAACATTGAGACTGAGCTCCGAGGTCCATCATCCTCCAGAATAGGAGTGTATGTGGATCACAGTGCAGGAACTCTGTCCTTCTACAGCGTCTCTGACACCATGAGGCTCCTCCACAGAGTCCACACCACATTCACTCAGCCTCTATACGCTGGATTCTGTATGTGGAGTTATAACTCACCTGTGAGGTTTTGTGATCCAAAATAAAATGTTAGTAAAAGTGTTTATAAAAACTATAAGTGAGGTGTGAGATTGAATTTGTCCCTGAGCTACACTGGACATTTTGTGTGCAGAAACTGGAACAGTAATGAATGCAGAATGTAGAAACAGACTATTTAACTGTATGCACTATTAGGATGGGTTTATTATAGTTGATATAAAAATGTTCAATGTCTCCTCAGAAATAATAAACTTTACTCAAACTGCTCTGTCTTTCTGTGCTGCTTGCTGGTGGAAACACAACCTACTGTGTGTAAAAGACCTTTATTATCTTATATCTTTAACAATTTTCTGCTTAACAGTCCACTTAACATACAGTGCACTCTGGAATTATTCACACTCCTTCCTCAATCCTTTATAATATGGTGACAGACTTCAGAAGTGGAAGAATAAACTGTTAATAAACTGTATTTTCGCTCAGTTCAGTCTTCTGCACAGTCGCAGTACAGAGCAGGAGTCACTTAGTAGTCTGGATTTGTCACATCGACGTTACAGCACAGTGAAATTCTTTTCTTTGCATGTTGGGGTCAAAGTGCAGGGTCAGCCATGATACAGCAACCCTGGAGTAGTGAAGGTTAAGGGCTTTGTTCAAGGGCCCAACAGTGGCATCTTGGCAACACTGGGTCTTGAACCCCAGTCCTCCATTCAACAAACCATAACCTTAACCCATTGAGCCAAGATACTTTAGACAGGATATTTATACAAATATACATACTATTCTAAATAGATTTAACGTTTATAATCTATAGACACTGATTATGAGAGAATTCATGGCCAATATGAATACATGGGGAAGTCGTGACATAATGGTTAGAGAGTTTGACAGTTTGACTCCTAACCCTAAGGTTGTGGGTTTGAGTCTCGGGCCAGCAATACCACGAATACCAATACCATGACTGAGGTGCCCTTGAGCAAGTGTGCCCTTGAGCAAGGCACCCCCCCACCCACCAACACCACCACCACCTACAACTCTTCGGGCGTTGCACCATAAATGGCTGCCCACTGCTCCGGGTGTGTGTTCACAGTGTGTGTGTGTTCACTGCTGTATGTGTGCACTTTGGATCGGTTAAATGCAGAGAACGAATAATGAGTATGGGTCACCGTACTTAGCTGTATGTCACGTCACGTTAATATTGTCCTGGTCCACATTGTGATGACAGGAAATACGAAAAGCATGTAGGATTAAAGAAAGATTTGGGATTGTAACTCTGCCTTGCATCCTATTGTCCCAAGTGTTTTATTCCATATTGTTAATGTTATTTATTTCACAATGTTAAACATGACCACAATTCTATTACAATAGTCAACTTTGTGTGTGTTCTTCACCTGAACGAATGCATCACCTACCGTTAGGTGCAAGTCAAATAATTACTTAATGATTTGTTCATGTACTTCAGTCTATAAAATGTAATTTTTTTATTTGTTTTCTATCAAACTTTAGTTCACTTTATTTAATTTCCTGGAGAAACGTTGTCTCATTTCACTGTGAGACATTTTCTCCCTAAATTCCATCAGTATGTGGACTTTGCAGGTACTCTGTCTATCCACGGCCGACGTGAGGAGAACTCTATGCAGAGTTAACCCACGGAAGACTGTTGTCATGCTCGTCATGAGGCACATCAAGACCCAATTACCTCCCTCACTGGACCCCCTACAGTTCGCGTATCGTCCAAACCGCTCCATAGACGATGCCATTGCAACGGCCCTTCATTTAGCCCTCACTGAGAAAATCATTGGAGTCTCTCTTCCCTCTATCATGGACACTTACAGCACAAGCCATCAGACTCCTTAATAACTGAACTGTACTGAGCACAACGCACACACACATCAACTGTATGGACTGCACAGTCCTACACTAAATACACACACTTCCAGTATATATCCATCAATCTGTTTACATGCTGTTTTTTGCACACTTTTTGCTATTTGCACATTCTGTCTGACATTTCAGTTCACTTTATGTATCTAGGACTAACTTACTAAGTGTTTAGCTCTGTCTTTGTTCTATGTAGCACCATGATCCTGGAGAAACGTCTCATTTCACTGTGTACTGTAACAGCTATATATGGTTGAAATGACAATAAAAGCTTCTTGACTTCACTCTTGACTTGATATTTTTGTATGTTTTTGTATTTGTGTTTGTGTGTGTTTTTTTATGTGTGTGTGTGTTTTAGGGCTCTCTGAGGGATGGGGCACAGAAGCACAGGCACAGAGACGGGATTAAAGCAAACAGTGTTGGGGTTTTATTTATCTTTAAGGTGCCGGTGCAATTTAGTGCAACAGATAACCAATGGAATATAGGAGCTCTTGTGTAGGGATCCAGGCTCCCAGCCTAGGCAGCATGGGCAGCAGAAGCAAGCTGAAGCAATCCTCTCCAGGAGCGTAGCGTAGTCTCAGCCGGTAATCTGGTGGTTTGGATCAGCTGGGAGTTTCTGCAAAAGAATATCAGACAGATACAGTCCATTAGTTCCATTAGGAACGCTCTCTTACCTCCATTTAGCCGCTGAGCCTAGCTTTCTGCTGTGCGCTCCTCCTGGAAGGCGAATGTTCCTGCGGCGCTCCTGATTGGCCCGTGCTTTTTGGCGGGAGTTTCTGCCGCCCCGCCTCACTCTCATTCCCAGCGACGCTGACCATGGTACTGAAGTTTGAGAGATCGCTCTCAGCGCCGTTGGCCAAAGTGCTGAACCCCCGCCTGTTACACTCTCTCTCTCTTCTTGGCTGCCGATGTAGAGGGCGAAGAGCGGTTCTTTCTCCATGAATTTGTGTCAGTGCGCGCGCCGCCATCACAGTGTGTATGTGTGTGTGTCTGTTTTTGTATGTGTGTCTGTTTGTTTGGGATGAGGATCATATTACAGAAATTGTTGCTGTTTAAATTAAATATATATTAAATGATATGTAGGCTTTTTTTAAATCTGTCTTTTCTACAACATTTGCTGTATATTTTCGACAGGTTCTGCAGCAAGGATGGATGGACGTCAGAATTCCAGACAGCTAAAAAATATTGGTAAACAATGTATGTGGAAAAAAGGAAAAAGGTTTTTCTTCTTTTACTGTGTAGTCAGTTGAAAAGTATCAGCCTTATTAAAGGAAATAAATGGATTAGTGTCCTTGTTGTTGACTGTGTCAGACATCAGCTTTGAAAAGCTTATATGGTCACAATTTTTATAATGAAATTTGAATTCTATTGATGACACACAATCATACAGGAAACCACATGCAGTGAGCTGCTATTTACAGTTCAAAAGTCTGTTTATAAAAGATATAATCCTACAGAATAGGGTCAAAAAGGGGAATTTAGAAATATATAATCCAACAAAATAAAGCAAAGTAGAATAGTTTAAAAAATCTATTGTAAAGTAAAATGAGATCAAGTGTTTGTTGTGAAAGTGTTGGAGTGAAAGTGGTGGCTGAGCTGATCTTTCCTGTCCTGATAGATGACTGTAGTAATGTCAATATGACAAAGAATAAAAAAGCAGCATGAGGAGGAAAGAAACCTAATAACTTCACTTCATTTGATAGATTCACATTGTTGTTCTTAGAAATCAGATAATCCTGAGATTTACACAGATATATAGACTGTGATTAAAGCATGAAGATACCAGTGTGAATATATTTTAGCACAAACATTAGAGCGAGGCCTCTTGGGGCTGAGCCGCTCATATCTTAAAATACTAGTCAGGACGTGTTGAATAGAATAAAATGATTGTCATGTTGTGTTGTGGTTTTGTAGGTCAACATATGGTTATATATGTTAGTAGTGTAGTGAATAACACTGAAGGATGCTGTAGGATGAGTCCTGTGATGTCATAGATGATCCAGAACACAATGACATCATCACCGTTTACATTTAAATTGTTGACATTCAAATTTAAACACAGTGAGCGAACTTCATCGAGCAAGCGACTATTTAGAGACACTTATACTATTCACGATTTACCCAGCATACTTTATTATTTTCATACAACACACACCACACTTTTCACACAACACACACCACACTTGTCACACATTACACACCACACTTTTCACACAGCAAACTTTCATTTGCACAAATTTGACTTTTCAAACGAGGCACATCACACCATAAAGTTTGGAAAATGGTAAGTTTCCTGATTATGACTTTGTTGATTAGTAAATTTTAAATAAATATTTACATTTAAATATATCTAATATCAATCTTGAATTTTTGTATTATATTAATCTTTATATTAACCTTTTGTTTTATGTTTATGTTCTGTAAAGCTGCTTTGAGACAATGTCAATTGTTAAAGCCCTATACAAATTAATTTGAATTGAATAGAAAAATTTTAATTTGATCATCAGGATCCATTTTATTTAAGCTTTCATACTGTCTAGTTTAATATTAAGTTTGTATAGTTTAATATTCACTTACATTTATATTCATTTGATAATAAATAGTAAGACAAGTAGCTTATTGTCTTAGGGAGCACTAAAGCCTTAGACATGATGATTTAACACAGAAGTGGAAGATACAGTATAATAAGTAATAGATCCAGGTCTGTTTCTCATGAGAAGTGTCATTATTTTCATCAGTAAGCCTCAGTATGAACCTGTTCATTTCTTTTTGTTTTCTTTGAAACTATCAGTTTCTCTAAAAGCCAACTCTGTTTCTTCTTTCAGTTCCAACCTGAAGAAACAGTGTATGTGCCTGCCACTACACCTGAATCTGTACACATCCCAGTCAACATCGACACCGTGTACGATAATGTATACGACACTGTGTATGACCCCGTCTACGACCCTGTGTACGACCCCATGTACTACACCGTGTACGACCCCGTCTACGACACATTGGACAACCCCGTGTACAACCACGTGTACAACCCCATGTACTACCCCGAGTACTACCACGTTTACTGCCCTGTGTACTACCCTGTTTACAAGCCAGTGGACTGCGAAGAGTACTACCACGTCTTGCCACCCGATGTCTACCCCGAACCCCCAACGGTGGAGAGTGTTGAACAACTGGAGCCTGTGTCTCCACCTGAGACTCTGTCGCTACCCGAACATGTGACTCCACCCAAACCTGAATTTCTGCCTGAATCTGTGTCTCCACCTGCACCTGCATGTCCCACTGAACCTGTGTCTCCTGCAAAGTCAGTGTCTCCACCAGAGACTTTGCCTCTACTGGAGCCTGTACTTCCACCTGAGACCATGTCTCAACCCGACCATTTGTCTCCACCTGAGACTTTGTCTCAACCTGAGCCTGTGTCTCCACCTGAGCCTGTGTCTCCACCTGAGACTTTATCTCAACCCGAGCCTGTGTCTCCTACTGAGACTTTGTCTCATATTGAGTCTGTGTCTCCTCCTGAGACTTTGTTACAACCCAAACCTGTGTGTCTGTCTGAGACTTTGTCTCCACCTGAGCCTGAACCTCAACTGGCCTCGGATCTGCCTCCTGTCCAGACCGATAACGCTGCGTCCATCGACTGTTCACCGTCTCCTCCAAAACTGACATGGGGAGAAATTATGGATGCACTGGTTGCTGAGCTGGTGGAGGAAGAGAAGCTCAAGGAGCAGGAGGTCTGCAAAGAGAAGGAGAGTCTTAAACTGGTCGAGAAAAAGACGGGGAAAGTTATTAAGAAGAAGGACAAGATTGAAGAGGTCAGAGAAATGAAAGAAAAAGTTGAGGACTTGGCTAAAAAGAAAAAGATAGAGCAGAGGGAGGAGGCAGTGGATGTTTGGAAACAGAAAAAGACTTCCTACAGCACACCAAACCCAAAGGTACAGCATTAAAGTCTGTCTGTACATCGCAGACCTGAGAGGACGTGCCTTTATGTCCGTATATATGGACATGGGGACGAGCCGCTAATGTGATCTGATTATCATGAAGCTAGAGGCACACTGTACTCACTTTTACATGCTGCTTTGTGATTTTCTATTTATTTTTCTGTTTCATTGATTGATTTATTTAACACACTGGATGTTAACTGAACTTTGCCCTCTGTTCTGCAGGGAGTTGAGCTGTTCATTAGGGGTTTGGACTCTAATGTTGACGAGTATCCCCTCTACAAGGAGTTCCTCAAGTTCGGGAATATCAGCAGAGCAAAGGTGAACTACTAATCCCTCCAGTTTCTTCCTTTCCCAATACACTGTGTTCACTTCCCCTTACTCTCTCTTTTAGGAGACATGTGTTTTTTCCATACACTGTATTTTGTATAGCTGTGCTCTGAAATTTGATCAGTATAGATAGATAAGATATATATATATAGACTGTAGGGGATTCAAGCACAGTTCCCTGATACTAACACAGCATAGCTGTTCTGTTTTATATATATTTTAGTGTGTGTAATGCTCATTGTTTGCGTTCTGTATCTCCTTGTACAGTTTTTGATGTTAAAAGGATATGGATTCATCACATATTCCTCTAAAGATGAAGCCTACACAGCTATCAGGGAGATGAATGGGAAGATTGTGGGAAGGAAGCAGCTGATTATTACTCTGTCTAAAACAAAAAAGGAACTAGCAGAGCAGAAGATCAGGAATGGCTGGACAAGAAAGATGAGTTTAAGTGAAAACTCACAGAGGGTCTGATCATTGCTATAAGGAACCCTAATAAAAATGTATAAAAATACATCTTCCAAATGTTGCACAAATGGTCTGAGTTTTTAATCCCAGTAAATAAATTTTGGTGTAAAAGACACACAGCAGCAGTAAAAGTGCTGTTAAATAATCAGCTCTAAAATTCCAGCTCAATAAAATAGAATTAGAAATTAATAACTGAACATCATTAAAACGTCAGTTATGAACTATGTAATAACTGATGAACAGTATTTACCATAACTGAGTAAATACATATAGATATAAATACAGATCATGTTTGTAACAGTAAACTGATCAGAGACTCACACAGTAGAACACGTGTGAGAGTCAGAACACACGTGAGATTATATTTATTGGTGTGTGGTAAAAACAGTAAGTTTAATATGTTTAAAAAAGGACACGTCTGCTGCATCACCTGTCACCAATCTGACTCGTATCACTCATGACCTCTGCTTACTTTCTGAACTTGCTGAGTTCCTGTGCACGTTCTCCACAGTGTTTGTATGGGTTTCCTACAAGTTCTCTGGTTCAAAAACATGACAGGAGGCAGAGCAGCTACACACACTAAAGTGACCCTGTGTGTTTATGGAGCCTTAAGACTAGTTCCTTAAACATTATTGACCTAAGATATATTTATTCTTGCTTGATGAGGTCGCGTGGCCGAGGAGCCAGAGATCTGATTCGCATAATGAAGCTGCTGAGATTTGAAGATGCTCAAACAAACAATAAAACACAAAACACATCTGTAGCCCTTTATTTGTTACAAATGTAGCAGAGTGAGTGAGAAAAATTGCTTGTTCGGTCACGTGATTAGTGAATAAATTATATAAAGGCAGGGTTCGGGTTATTGCTGGCACCGCCCCCCTCGTGGGACCCCATTCATGTTTTCCCCAGGTATGTGCGTGTGTAACCGCGTGGTAACCTGTCCGGCAAACTTTATATGCGTGCTTACTCATGTGCTCTGTTTAACACTATAGGACAATATTGTCCCGCTGTTGTTGGCGTGGGCGTTCTGCTATCTTAGTGTGCGTTGGCATCCAGTTTGTGAACCAGAAAAGTCAATCTAGTGAAGATTATCGTGTTTAGTGTGAGTTATAACTGCTAATCGCTGGTACGTATTATTTTGGTCCCTGTTTGCGGTGGTTTATTTATTTATTTGTAATAACATACTGTTACATGCTCAGCAGGTTGATCTGATTGTCCAACCACTTTGTGAGGGATGAGAGGGTTAAGTCCATGGGTATGACTGTGCTGCTGTTTTGCCTCTGAGAACACTGTTGCAGGTCGTTCTGACTCCAACTCGGCACAACGGGGCTTCACGCCGTGTACCGGTATTTTAGTCGGCAGCTCTGTGTTTGTTTTATGTCCAATCTTCCCTCTGCTGAGGCGTTTAACGGCGAGTCACTTAGTCTATGTCTTAGTTTTGTTTTTTTTATTTATTTAATGTGGTTACTTGTCTTAATACTCATCTCTGTGTATTTCGTTTGTTTTCTTTGAGGTATGTGATTTAATATCATTATTAGTTTGCCCTTGGTCCTGTTCGAATGGAAGTATGCATTATTAAATCTGCATGTACAGTACAACATTTGTATTAGTGATAGTAAATCTAGTAAATCTGCATGTACTAACTATCGTTAATTGATACCAGATTAGGTCTGTTACATACGTCCCCCCCTGACAAAATAAACGTCCCCGTTTACACCACTGAACAATAAACATTATACATAAACAAAACACTGCTGTGATAAAGTGCATAAGGAGCATATTGCAAGGCACAGTTCCATACGTTAACTTTGCATCACTTTCAAGCACTCTTCAAACAGTACAGCACATTGAGCAAACCCCCAAACAATCGCAAACCAGGAGCATAGCACCACTATACCACTATAACAGTACTACCAGTGATATTAATACAGAACAAAATGCTTGAAATGACCCGGAGGTTTCAAAACCCTCCCTGCTCGGCTCACATTTGGTTCTGGCTGTCTGTCCACACAGTGCTCTTCAGGCAGAGCACTCAGGTCACTCTGAGGGAGAACACACTCCTGTCTACCCGGCATATACACCACCGGGGAGGATGATTTGGGGAAGGAGTTAAACGCATTAGGCCACGTCTGGTTCCGCGTCAGAGAAGGAATAGGCAATGTATAAGGCCGTATCCTGTCGTAATGCACAACCTGCGCCCTCTCATCAGAGTCCAGAGGATTGACAATCCGATAAGTCAAGCCCCGTTCACCACACGAGCCCATGACCTGCACGACTTTATAAGGTCCCTTCCAACGGGGCGCCAGCTTCATGCGACTTTCAACAGGATTGTTAAGCCACACCAAAGCACCCACAGTGTAAGGTTGGTGACGCACTCCTTGATCATGATACATTTTCTGACGTTCATGAGCAGCCTCGCTATGCATGCGCGCCCGGCTGAAAGCAGAGTCCAGTTTTTCTCGCAATGAATGAACAAAATCAGTATGGGATCCTGTCATGTTGGGGGCAAGTGCCCGAGATGGTAATAGTACGTCGGCAGGCACCCGCGCCTCCCGGCCATGGGTCAAAAAGTACGGTGTAAAATGAGTGCCGGAGTGAGGTGACGTGTTGTAAGCGAAAGCAACATGTTTCACATACTCATCCCATTCTCCTCCATGGGCTAGCAGTATCTTAGCCAACTGGTCAGTCAGTGTCCTGTTAAAGCGCTCAACCATACCATCCGACTCCGGGTGGTAGGGAGTGGTGCGTGTCTTTTTAATGCTTAGCCACTGGCAGAGGCTCTGGATTACCTCCGCCTCGAACTGGCGGCCCTGGTCTGAATGCAAAGTCTCCGGAACACCATGCGTCAAAATGTAATCCTCAAACAGGCAGTGTGCAACAGTTAGTGCAGTCTGGTTAGGTAATGCATACAAATTGACAAATTTCGTGAAATAATCCTCAACAACTAACACATACCGATTGCCTTTAGTGGTCACCGGCAGCTCTAGAATGTCCATAGCCACTCTCTCAAAAGGACGGACAGTCTGGGAACCTCCCATAGGTGCTCGGTGGGACGGAACAGGACCCCGACGCGTCTGACATGCTCTGCACTGCTCACACCATGCTCTGATGTCCCTGTACATGGAAGGCCAGTAACAGAATTTCCTTGCCTGTTCCCACACACGCTCAGAAGAGAAGTGGGCGGAGGCTGGGGCCCCATGCAGCTGTAAAAGTATATCAGGAATCATAGCGGCGGGTACAACAATTTGTAATATAGCATCACCGGTGAGTGAACAGATGACAGAGCGGCACAACAGTCCATCAATAATTGAGAGGCGATTGAACTCAGTCCAAAGTTTTTTTAAGCACTGAGAGGCACCTTGTAACTGTCTCCTAGCAGGCTTCTGTGACTGCTCCGCCCAATCCAAAACAGTTCTGATGTCAGGATTGGCCTGTTGCGAGGCCCTAATGTCCCGTGTATTGAAAGATAGCGCGTTCATGGAAATCGTATCTAAATCAGGAATGTCAGATAGGTGCACAGCAGTATCCTCCTTTGCAGAATCAACAACTTTAAAGGGACATAAATTGTCACTACTCGGTTGACCTGAACTCACCACATTGACTTCTGCCATCCCATCATCATTGGACTCCGCGCCAACCTGGTCGGCTGCTACCGGGCGACGAGATAGAGCGTCTGCATTCTTGTGACGACTCCCTTCCTTGTGAATGATGATCCAATTCAGTGGATCGAGTTCCATTATCCATCGTCCCCTCCTTCCTGTTGGGTCGTTTTCAATAGACATACGTCGCAAAGCCAACAGGGGCCGATGGTCTGTGATAATGGTAAACGAAGACAGTCCAATGTAATGCCTGAATTCTCTTACCGCCCACAGAATGGCCCACAGCTCCCGGTCGAAAGTGGACCACCGCCTCTGTGTGGAGTTCAATGCCCGGCTGGCATAGGCGACAACATGCTCCAAGCCGTCTCTATCCTGGGCGAGCACAGCACCGACAGCCAGATTGGATGCATCTGTGTGAATTTTAAACGGCACGTTGAAGTCAGGCAGAATCACTATAGGCTCCGATGACAACACATTTTTCAGGAAATGAAAAGATTTGTCACATTCAGTAGACCACACAAAGGGCACATTCTTACCAACAAGCTGGTTCAGTGGAGCGGCATATTTCGAAAAGTCTCTGACAAAGCGTCTGTAATATGAACAAAGTCCCACAAACGCTCTGACTTCAGATGGGGATTGGGGAACTGGCCAGTCCCGAACCTTCTCCGTGTTCCTGGGATCAGGCTGGAGTCCTTTCTGAGAAATAACATGACCCAGAAAAACCACATGATCCCTCGCGAGGTGGCACTTTTTCGGATTTAATTTCAGGCCGGCAGACTGAATTCTTGAAAACACTTCCTGTAAGCTCGACAAGTGTTCGTTAAACGTTTTGTTGTAAATCAGAATATCATCCAAATATACCATGCAGACGTGCCATGGGAGCCCCCTGAGGACTAATTCCATCAAACGTTGGAATGTAGCAGGAGAGTTTGAGAGGCCCATTGGCATGGACCGCCACTGATAGAGTCCCTGTCCGGTCGTAAATGCTGTTTTTTCTCTGTCCTCCTCAGCAACCTCCACCTGCCAGTACCCATTAGAAAAATCCAAAGTACTGAACCACACCGCGCCTGCTAACGCATCCAGTGTATCATCTACACGAGGTAGAGGGTGAGAGTCTTTCACAGTCACACTATTTAAGCGTCTGTAGTCAACACAGAAACGCCAGGCGCCACATTTCTTTTTAACTAACACCACTGGTGATGCCCAGGGGCTGCAGCTCTCCTCAATTACACCATCTGCCAGCAGACCCGCCACTTGTCTCTCTATTTCCATACGCTTCTCAGGGGACACACGATATGGGCGCTGTTTGATAGGAGCCTGCTCGCCTGTTCTAATGTGATGTTTGATCAGTTTGCAATTCCCTGAATTTTCCCCGGAGGAGCTAAAGATGTCATTGTATTTTAGCAGCAATTCAGAAAGTGCCATTTTTTCCAACTCCGACATTGGTGACTCATCCAGTGATACCGGGGGTGTCACTCCCATTGTTGTTGTTGCAGCTACATCGACCGGAGCCAGAAGCAACTGAATATCAGCGCCATCCACAGAGTAAAACTCGCCCAGGTGCACACCTTGTTTTAATGAAATGTCCTGTCCTGTAGGATTTAGAATCCGAGCTTTCGTTAGTCCATTTTTAACCGAGGTTACTGTATGAGCCACCACCAAATTGGACGAATCTGCCACATTAGGCTCCAAATAGCCATCGAAGTCCTTAAACATTTGAGCCACATAAGGTGAAGAAACTCTAACAGGTACCACTGACTCACTGAGGGGAGGTAAGGAAATTGCGGTTGCCAGGGACACATTGCAGCATAAGGGAACAAAGTCTTTGCTGGTAAGGAGAGGAACAGAACTGCCCCACAATTGTAACCTGGCCCGGTTGAGGTCCAGTAAAGCATGATTCTTCAACAGAAAGTCCCACCCCAACAGCACCGTCTGAGTGGTTTCTCTCACCACATGAAATATGTGTTGCCATGACTCCGTGCCCAGTTGAAATGTCAATGTTATAGTGCCCAATGTATCCAGCATCTGTCCATTCACGGCACGAGCAGCTACATAATCCCTCTTCAGTGGACGATTGCGCAGTGCTGGGATGGACATGCGAAAATCAGCACTAATGAGAGACACACTGGAACCAGAGTCTACTAAAATTTGAACCTCCATGCCTTCAATTACTCCCCTCACATATGACACCATCAGGCCTAGTTCAGTGTTAGTGGCTTCATCAGAGTCTTTGAAAATAGAGTTACTGCCAGTAGTATTGTAAATTTGAGAGCCCTCAATCAACATAGCTGGTGTTCGGGCCGTAACATCAGCTACAGTCCGTTTCCCGGCCCACTATGTCGTTCCCCTGCACTAGGAGAGATAAAACGTACTCCACGCTTACGTGAGTCATCCTCATAGCTGTTCCGTCTGCGTGGACTAGGACTTGGACTGCGTCTAGGAGGGTACCGTGCAGAGTACGAGTCATTAACATCGCCATAATCCGTGCCTGACCTATACTTGTCGCTGTGTTTGACCCACTGTCTCTCAGGTGAACGACCTCTCCGTGACTGGCATCCACGGCCCCCACAGCAGCACTGACATATTCCATTAGATTGAGAGCGGCCCCAGTGCCAGTCCTCCACCGTTTTAGAATTTACTTTGGCATTGAGTTTCTGGTTTTCATCCCCTAAACGTCTCAATTCTACCCTCATGTCCCTCATTTCGTCTGCCAATCTTTCCACTGCTCTGTACAGTCCAACATTGTCTCTCCCAGACTGAATAGCAGCCACTGCCCCTTCGTCACCATCGCTATGAGCGGCATTCACAGCCATATAATCGGTCTTTATCACATCTCGGGCATTTTCACACCGACCCGCAATTATGACGGCCTCCTCCAAATCCGTAGCTCCTTGCTCATGACATTTAGTTCTGAGCACCGGATCCAGGCCAGCCAAGAAACGACGAAATTTTTCCTCCCTCTGAGCTCTCTCTCCATATTCCGGAAAGGCGTCATCGACGAGCCTGCTAATCTCAGCCGCATACACTTCCAAACTTTCCCGCGGAGCTCTGGGCCGAGCTGAAAGGCTGGCTCTGAAGCGATCCATAAACTGTCTTTGCCCGAATGCCTCTTTGAGTTTATCTTTAACAGCTGTGTAATCCGACTGAACAGCACCAGGGAGGCTGTCCCACAGCAGAAACGCCGCACTGGACAAACGTGTCGGTAGAATCCTCGCCAGTTCATAATTGTAGGATGCAGCGCCATCATCCTCCGTGAGCGCTCTGACCGCGACCTCGAACTGACGCGCCCAGCACAAAAAACTCTGCTTTTCATCACCGGAAAACGGCGACGGTAACTCGATCCTAACGTGTCTGCTGCTTTGTTCACGTCTCGGATAAACACCGAACTCTTCCTTACACCACATGATGTTCTCTGTGGTATGAACTCGCGCACCCTAACTCACTAAAACTTTGAAAGCTAAGCTAACTAATAAAACATGCGTCGCCACACTGTACCACGCGAACACTCCCACAAAACAAAACCGCTGCCACCAGTGTAACCGAGCGTTTAACATCGGGTTCATCTCATACCGTCAACAAGTAGGTCTTTCGCCCTCTTTGAATCTGGGCTATTTGGTTTCATTATTGATTAGTTTTATTTTGTTTGATTTATATTGAGTATATTTAATTTAAATTGAGAGGAATTTCTGTTTTGTTTTGGTTTTGTAATGTTGATTTTGTTTTTGCATTTAATTCTTTTGTTGTTTTGTTTAAGTTTACTTTTGATATACTTGTGTTGGGCGGGTCGTCTTTGAGGGGGAGGAAATAATTGCTGTACCTATTGAGGGTGGCTTTTACACTGGGTGCTGTGTTTGATGTGTACTTTCACACACGTGTGAGTGGCGTGGCTTGACACTGTGCTGTAGCTGGGTCAGGTGTTATCTCCTCTTTCTCTTGAAAGGCCTGGGGTCACATTTATAAAACTGTGCATAGGATCCCTAGTAAAAGTTCGCCCAAAAGCCAAAAATGGCGTATGCCAAAAAAAATTCTGATTTATAAAACCGTGCGTACGCACTCCTGTAAGCAATGTTCCCTTTATAAATCACAGATCACCCGCAGATGTGCGTACGTGAACCAGCCTCAAATCCCGCCCTGTACATGCCCATTTTTAACCATAAATGCATAGTCAATGCAAATCACTGCGCGGGCACGAGAGTGGACCTCGTTATAATGAGTTTCCTCTGCGCTCTGCAGGTTTAAAAATGGGTTGAGGAGCCAGCGTCTCAGGGGGTAGCCACTGTCGCCTGCAGGTTATAATTATAAAAGCAACATTGTTATAATTATATTAAAAACAAAATTGTTAGTTTCTACTTTTTAATATTGTTAAACTCACCAAGAAGCCAGCCATCATGTACTGCGCCACTATTTTGTCTGTTCCCTACACTGCTATGTGTCAAAATAAAGGAATCATGTGTTGAACCAGGCCAGCGTGCCACAATGTTTGTGAGGGTCATGTTGGAGTCACATATGATTTGCACATTAATAGAATGCACATGCTTTCTAGTAATATAAGCAAATTCATTTTCAGATGGTGCCTTATAGCAACATGAGCGCAGTCAATTGCGCCGATTACATTTGGGAAACCAGACATTGCTGCAAATTGCATTTTAATTTCGGCCTGTTCTCGCACAGTGTAGGGGAACCTGATGTATCGACTACCCATATTAAGTATACCATTCAAACCATAGGGTGAGATGATAGATTCAAATAGAATTATTACATATACAAAAAGGTCTTAGACACAAAGTTGAGGCTTACTTATAGTTTTTTTATAACCCCAGAGTGGTGAGGACTTGTATTTGGACTGGGATGGCATGGTTCCGGCGTGTTGCCCTCTCTAATACTGGACCCAATTCAACACATAGATCTAAGAGCACAGCTCTAGGGAATCTAAATCGGCTTATTAGCCAGTCATCATAATGGGCCAGGAAATCATCATGGTCCCTGAAAACTCGTTCTCTCCTTATTCTGCCATTGGCGTAATCCTCCAACAGTGCCAGCAGTGCCATCATGAAGCATTACATACCCGGGTCACCGGAGGATTTATATGTTTCTAGCAATTAGACTGATCGTTAACACCTTGACAAAATCACAGAATTAATTTGTGGGCGAAAATTTAAGACGAAAATGTTATAGTGAACACATACTTCTTCATGACGGTTTTGTAATGAACACCGTAATAGTTAGGACCGATGATGAGAAGCAATTGTGCTTCATGACTGTATATGCAGAAGTTGACATTTTATGATATATGTACATTAAGGAAAATATTTCGTTTTTACACTGTGCTCTGCAGTTCTCTAATAAAAGGGTGTTTCATGCTATTCTGTATCACATGTAGTCGCGCCATCTCCTCCTGCACTCCCGTTGTGGACAATGTGACTGTAAGGCAGCGCTGACTATTCATTCATTCATTCATTCATTCATTCATTCATTCATCTTCTACCGCTTATCCGAACTACTCAGGTCACGGGGAGCCTGTGCCTATCCTCAGGCGTCATTGGGCATCAAGGCAGGATACACCCTGGACGGAGTAGCGCTGATTATTATTATTTTATTTTTAATACATTTTGAATTACGTTTGGACTTTACTAGATGTATATAGCCTAAAACAATCGGCACAAATAACACTGTTGGATTTAATTTTCATGATAATGTGGATATAACGTATGAAATGGAGTGAAATTTAAATGTCATTAATTCTTATAATCGTTCTTCTCACATTTATTTTCTACAAACTAACTTCAGTTCACGACCTCACCGTCTGTGTCGCCAATTCCCTTTGTCTCTAGAATGTGCGTACGCACAGTTCAAAGTTTGCTTAAAGGTGCGCACGTTCTCCCGTCAAGTTTGTTTTTTATAGATCACAACCTTTGCGTGGGAACTGGCGTACGTACGTTTCCAGCCCCGTTTTGTTACTCACGCTTTATAAATGAGGCCCCAGGCTAGGTTCACAGAGTAAGTTACTATGGTAACTGACTCTGAGTATAAGTTACCTCTCTTTCAGAAACGGGCTTAACTTAACCTGCACTCTAAAAAACGATTCGTTGGCTGAACAACCATTACTTTTAAAAATAAATAAACTAAACACAAATAACAGTAATTTTAACTTTCCAACCTCTACTTAGCATATATAGTGTCTGTAACATAAATATATAAGTTACAAGGTGAACCTAAGTGTATGCATAAATATAATGAAAAAACATAAGTCACGTCAACTAGTATTAAAATTGCATCAAAACTAAGCAATTATAACATAATATTTTAAGTTTGACTGTGAACCACGTGATATGCAAATCTGGAGCCATTTTGTGACGCACATGTGAAGACGGTGGAAAGAGGTAAGCTTAACTTTCTATAAACTAAGCAAAATATTCGATTTTGAGGTTTTGACATTAATAAACACTTGTTTGTAGTGTTAGATGAAGATATTTTCTGAAACGCAAAGAGACGAAGACGCTGAAAAGAGGTAAGATTTGTCGTTTTAACGTACATGCGTTTATTTGTGTTAATGCGTTTGTTGTCAAGAAAGAAACTTTTTTAAAAATTGAATTTCTGAATTGCTACGAATTTAGCTTCAACAATTAGCAACGTGTTACTTGAATACTTATGAAAGTCCAGTTTGTACAAGTAAGTTATTGTATGAAAGGAGGAACGAGTGTGCACGCGATTGTCCGCCTAAAAGCAGTGTGCCTCCATCGAATTAATGTTCTAGTGGTTAATTTATTTATTTCATATGACCATGCAGCGCGTTGGCACGTTTGCATTAAGATAAGGGCGAATTCAGACGAAGCTGTTCCCGCCCTGCTCCGTGTAACGCTTTGCAGTTCTTTGTTCAATTCCCACCATCAAAATGAACCAAATGAAAAGTTGGCTTGAAACTTAGTTTTTTCATTTTTTAGAATAATTCACAAACAGATAATTGCCAATCAGGTTAATTTTCGATTCTGCAAGTTTGGTTTGTTGCGTCTGAATCTTGATTTTTTAACAAAATGAAATTAAAAATGACATTATTCTGATTTTCCATTTATATAATTAGCGCTCACGGTTGGATCATACCACCAGTACTATTTTCTCATAATAACGAAAAGGTTTCTCGTAATAATGAGTTTGTTTCTCGTAACATATTTTCTTATAATAATGAGAAACTTCTACGCATGCGTAAATGCGGAGCAGAAGGGCGTGACACGCTAGCGACATCCGCTGGTCTCAGCATAGCACATTAGGCAAAAACGTAATCTATTAATATCTTTAAATAACAGTATTGATAAATTACCAGTATATGAGTATTTTGCCAAAAAAGGTGATGCGTCATTTTAGTATATACAATCTTTTACTGAAAAGGTCTATGCTATTAAGACGCTGCAATGTCTTGTCTATTCATACTAAATATAAAACTGTTTTTTTCTCCTTCTAGCTCAGAGCAAGAAAGTGTTGCAAAGGGGGCAGCATCAAGGAAGTGTCCTGTTGGAAGTGAACTTTCATTTGTTAATTTGACACATTTGTTGTACATTCATGATGTGTGGTTTTAGGCTTCACCATTGTATTGCAGCCTGTTTCAAAAAATAAAGTGAAATGCTTTATTTTGTGTGATTTGCATGTGTAATTTATTTTAGTGAAGTGACATGGTGACCCATACTAGGAATTTGTGCTCTGCGTTTAACCCATTCAAGCAGCAGTGCAGTATGCAGACCAATAGCTGATGATGTAAAATAAGTTAAAATTTTACATTGGTTCAACTCAATTAATTATCTTTTTTTAACATAAATGAGCATAAGGTCATAACAATAAATGTTAATTATTTGTTTGTTCAGGTGTACGTTAAAAGTTGTACATGTAGACGTCATTTGTAATGATGTCGTTTGTTTACACGGGTGTAGCTTAAAGGTTGTTCAGTAATAATGTTCTAGATGTTTAAAAGTCTTATGTGACACAAACACACACTCCCAGGTAATAAATGGTAATAAGACTATACATTAATCCCCCCACCCCACCCCAAGACATCCTCAGGATTTCATCAACTTAAAACTCTGTTCAAAGGTTTTATTATTCAAATTTTATTATTTATTATTCATATATACACATGAAATAAACAGGGAAAAGATCTGCTAGTTTAATCACCTATTTTACACATTTGTACACACACACAATTCTGTACAATGTAAGAGAGTGTGTGTGTGTGTGTTCTCAGATATCTACTGTCCCCAGTGTTAAATCTCCTCTTCTCTCCATCAGAGTCTCTTGTCTCATCTGAGCTTCTTTATCCTCGCTCTCCCTCTCTTGATTTTTCTTCATCTGCTGCCTCTCTTTGGTGTTTTTCTTCTTCTTCTACTTCTTCAGCTTCATCCTGAGCTTCTGGAACCACGGTTTTTCCACCATCTAAGGAATCCTCTCCATCCTCTCCTTTTCAGCTTCAAACGTTCTCAGTTCATTAATTTTTTCCTCCAGAAACTCTTCCATGGCTCGAATCTCCAGCTCGAATCTCTCTTGATTTTTCTCCTCCATTTCTTCTTTTTTTGCATTCCTCTCTTTTTCTTCATAAAGCTCTTTCTTCATTTCCTTTCTTTCCTTCACTGAATCATTAGTCACTTCTGTAGAGTGAACCTCTCTCTCCTTGCTCTTTATCAGCTCCTGTCTCTTTCGCTTTCCGTATGAAGAACAGTGAGCGACTGCGTCCAAGATATCGATTACCTGTTCGAGCACCAACTGTGTCTTTATTTTAACCCTTTTCTTCACCAGAACGTCGATCACTTCTGTCGACTGAGCTGCTCTGGCTTTTTACTGTCTCTCAGCTGAGAACTCCATCTCTTTCTCCAAGTACCGTCTTCCTCTTGCAGAGCTTCAGCAACCAGCCAACCCTCATCATCTCAGGATCCATAGTTCTGGCTTTCTGCTTAAGTTCTTCCACAATTTCTTTCAGGTCATTCAGCTCTTTTGTCATTTTCTCCAGCTCTGTTACTTCTTCAAGAATTATTTGCTCTACTACCTCACAGTGTTTCCTCCAGCAGCCTTCAGTTATCTTCTGTCTTTTGTCAAACCGCTCTATCTCCTTCTCCGTGTTCCTTCTCTCTTCCTCTAACTGGAGCATCAAGCTGTCTTTATCAGCCTGAAATCTTCTTCTCATTTCGTCCCTTTCCTTCAGCAGAGCCTCCATCTCTTCCCTGGTCTGAGCTTCTCTTGCCTCGTTCTCTCTCCGATGGAGCTCCGATCTCTCTTTCTCCGTCATCATCTTCTCCTTCTTTCCTCCAGCTCCAGCACCAACCTGTCTATCAGCCTGGAAGTGTTTCTCCATTCCATTCCTTTTCTTCAAAAGAACCTCCATCACTGATCATTTCAAATGAGAAATCATTAAGAAACAACATGAACATGAAAAACAGGAATAAGAATCAAAACATCAGAATCATTAAAAAGTTGACACCGATTTTACACAGACTTTCAGACACAACTTCCACACTTCCTTCTCATAGTGTGAGCCATGAAGCAGCATCGAGTTCTCTGCAAAGGAAACTTGTGTTATACAAACAGATCTTTTTTATTTCTCCTGTTTGCCTGAATGTCCTGTTAGCTTCTCGATCATTTCCACAAACGTACGAACGCGTATGTAAGAGAGCGATTTAATCTGCAGCTTCGTCTGAACACAGTGTGAGTGTTTGTGTGATCGTCACGTTCAAATTCAAATTTATTTTTATATCTTATAACAATTCACATTGTCTCAAAGCAGCTTTACAGAAGTATAGAAACAAAATGAAAAAGTAATTTCTCACTCATTAAAATGAAGATACTATTTATCTCTAACATCTAACATATGTTCTGATCATACCAGTGTCCAGGACCACTGTACTGCCGCAAATTCATAGAGGAAAAACACGTTGGCCAGCGGCGCTGAGCGCGATCTTTCAAACTTCAGTACCATGGTCAGCGCCGCTGGGAACGAGAGTGAGGTGGAGGGGGTACAGAAACCTCCATCTGACCTAAAACCCCAGATTGCCGGCTGAGCCTACACCACGCTCCTGGAGAGGATTGCTTCACCTTGCTGCTGCCGTCCACCCTCATTCTGCCTAGGCTGGGTGCCTGGATCCATGCACAAGAGCTCCTATAACCCCTGGAAAGAAGCGACATGTTTGTTTTCACTTTATCGCTGGTTTTCTGCTGCACTAAATTGCAGAGGCACCTTAAAGAAAAATAAAACCACCACACAGTTTGTTCTAATTCCGTCTCTGTGCTTGTTCTTCCGTGTTCCATCCCTCAGAGTGCCCTTCAAGTTTTAAACTGTCAGACTAAAATTATTTCTTTTTTGCCTTAATAAAGTGTGTGAATTTAAAATGCTGTAGTTAAATTGAAACTTTTTCTACTGGTCATTGTTTAAAAAGGTTAATAAAATTGATGAATGATTGATTATTGATTCCGAGTGATATGACACATAATATGGATGATTAACTTTCCAGCTGTCACCCAGCACTAACTTTATATGATTACACTTTATTATAAATGTTTTCTATACAGTGACACCAAAAGTGTATCACTAGACCAGTGTACTGATATCAGACTGTGTCTCTGAATGTCATCGTACTGTATGTGTGTTATCTTCCATATGTTCATAAATTATAGTGCTGAATATGTGAATATCTCCTATTATGCCACTTTACAGCTGCACACTGTTTATATCTTTTTTGCACTTGTTTCTTGTCCGGGTCAGAGTTTACTAACTTAGCATAAGGAATTAATTGTATTAAGTTTGTGCACATGACAATTAAAAAAAAAAAATTCTAATACATTTTTCTAATACATCAGATTCAGAAATATATTTAATATCTAAATATCTATATTTTCAGATACTAAGTAAACTATCCTCCAGTTTTAAAGGATAATTGTTAAATGGAACAATGACATTGTTCTGGGTGTTTATGAGTATAACTATACATGATGATATGATACATTAAGGCTGTTGTGTATCAAAAAAACATCTTCAAAGATCATTAGAGAATGTTTTTGTCTTCACTCAACTCGACAGGATTGTTTAACTTGAATCGAATCACTTTTATCATTGCAATCAAACTGTACTGAGTTCACTTGGAAGCAGACTGTGATGCAGAGGCAAAGCTTCAATGCAGCTCTTTAAGCAGATGAGACACATCAATCACAGTTGGGTCCCAACCTCAGATAATCCGATCTCTGTCTGTTTCCATGTGAACTCTAATTTGGACTGAGGAATGTAAAAAAAAGCATTTTAAGCCAAAACCTAAATCAGAACTGTGGCACACTGCTGAGACTCGGTTGCTAAGACAAGCCTGTAGAAAGGCTGAGCGGAAGTGGAAAAAGGACAATTTACATATCTCCTTACAGCTTTTTAATGACAGTCTGTCAGCCTATCAGCAAGCTGCCAAATCTGCCAAGGCATCTTATTTTTCGGATTTAATTTTACGTAATCACTCCAGACCAAAGGTGCTGTTTTCAGTAATAAATTCTGTTGTTAACCCAACTGTATGTACTTTATCTGTAGCCTCTGACACTCTGTGAAAGCTTCTTGAGGTTTTTTAATGAAAAAATTGCAAACTTGAGATCTACAGTTAACTCACTATCCGTTGAACAAATAACTCCTTCACTGGCACCTGCCACATGGGCTGCCTTTAAACCCATCTCTCTTCAATTACTTAAGGACACCATCGATAAACTGAAACCATCTTCTAGTCCCCTCGACATCATTCATCCAAGATTTTTAAAAATGATTATTGATACAGTTGGGCCAGGTTTAGCATCATTTTTTAACAAATGTCTTTTAACCGGCTGTGTCCCAGATGAGTTAAAAGTGGCTATTGTCACGCCTCTCCTCAAGAAGCCTTCACTCGATCCATCTATCTTAAAAAATTTCCGCCCTATATCTGCCTTACCTTTTACATCTAAAATTTTAGAAAAAATTGTGTCCGACCAACTTCAGTCATTTCTCACCAATAACAGTTTGTCCGACAATTTTCAATCTGGGTTTAAAACTGCTCATAGCACTGAGTCTGCTCTTCTGAGAGTGCTAAACGATATTTTTTTAGCTACTGACACTGGAGATTCTGTGGTTCTAGTTTTACTGGATTTATCTGCAGCATTTGATACGGTTGACCACTCTATACTTATCGCTAGATTAGAGTCATGGGTGGGACTATCAGGCACAGTTTTAAAATGGTTTCAGTCATACCTATCAAACAGAAAGTATATAGTTAAACTGGGTAACTTTTCCTCCTCCTCTGCCCTGCTGTCGCGTGGTCTTTCTCAAGGTTCAATTCTGGCACCTTCCCTGTTTTCCCTGTACATGTTACCACTGGGCTCCATTCTGAGGAAATACGGAGTGTCGTTTCACTTTTACGCGGACGATACCCAAATCTATTTACCTTTTAAGAAAAATGACCCCTCATCCATTACATCCCTTTTACTGTGCTTAGATGAAGTTAAAGCTTGGCTAGCCCAAAACTTTCTGTTTTTAAATGAAGATAAAACTGAGGTGATAGTGTTCGGCCCCACAGAAAGTGTAAAGGTCACCAAAACTGACCTAGGATGTCTTTCCGTCTTTAGGTCTCCGCAGGTCCGGAATCTGGGTGTTCTCTTAGTCCTTAAAATTTGATAAACAAGTTTCCGCTGTCATTGGATCGAGTTTTTATCAGCTACGCATTTTATCAAAAATCAGGCACTTTTTAACTGATAAAACCATAGAGATGGCAGTACATGCTCTAATCACATCTCGTTTAGACTACTGTAACTCTCTATACTGCGGTGTTGCCAAAAAACAAATTAACCATTTACAATTGGTTCAAAATGCTGCTGCCAGATTTCTCCTAAAAAAGCGCAAAAGCGAACACATTACCCCTCTTCTGAGGACTCTTCACTGGTTGCCTATTGATTACAGAATTCGTTTTAAAATACTTTTATTTGTTTTTAAGGCCCTGCATAATCAAGCTCCTATTTATCTATCTGAGTTATTACATCCGTACTCCCCTTCCAGAAGGCTAAGATCAGGCAACCAGAACCTCCTCTCTGTTCCCGTTTCTAGACTCAAGCGTAGAGGGGATCGAGCTTTCTCAGTAATTGGGCCACAGCTTTGGAATGATTTGCCAATAGAATTAAGATTAGCACCCTCTCCGTCCCTCTTTAAGTCCCTTTTAAAAACGTATCTCTTTTCCTCTGCATTTCTATAGTTTTCCTTTTGATTCTCTTCTTACTGTTTCTAATTGTTCTATTATTGCTTGTTTTAGTGCTTCAGTGTGTATTTTTTCATTGTTCAATTCTATTTCGCTTTTTATTATTTCTCCTGTCTTAATATCATTTTTTTTCTTATTTTTCTACGTATTTTTTTTTTTTTTTTTTTTTATTATTATTTATTAACACCTGTTATTGTACAGCACTTTGGTCAGTCCTGTGGCTGTTTTAAATGTGCTTTATAAATAAAGTGAACTGAACTGAACTGAACTGAATGTATTGGCTGCACCATTTTCCACTGGACACTCGGATTTCCAACTAAGAGCTTTCCAAATTGTCTCCGTCTCCCAGCTAGGACACAGAAGTTGCTCTATAAATGTCCGACTCAATATTGAGGACCTTAAGAGACTCTCGGCCCAGCTCAGACTCAACTGGCTAAAGACTCTCTTTCTCTCACTCCTCATTTCAACCATAAATTTATGGATAAATTTATATATTTAAAAATGTATATCCTGAATACATATACACATGTAGTGCTTTATATTATTTGTATATATAAAGCACTACATGTATTTTATATATATATATATAAAATACTGCCAAATAAACTGCCAAAAGAATGCAAAATTTTGTGTGTATATATGTATACATATATACGTATACGTATATATATGTATACATATATACGTATACGTATATATGTATATATATATATATATATGTATACATATATACACACAAAATTTTGCATTCGGATTGGATTGGACACATTTATCCAAATGTTACAATGCAGACATATGTCACTATTATTAGTAGTAGTAGCAATAGTAGTATTAATCTGTCTTTTAATGCATTATGAAATGTTAAAATAATATATTAATAACACAAAGCAAACATTGTGATTACTTTTCATAATTAAATGTAATCATGTACTATGTAGTGCCTTATTAATGCATTATAACAGGTTACAGTCACTATACATATGGACAACACAGATCATTTCTAACAGCTGTGTGTTCATGTGGCCATAAAGGAACAAATTTATTCCTGTATTTATTTATTTATTTATTTATTTATTTATTTATTTATTTATTTATTCTCCACTGACTTCACTGTAATATTCTATCATCTGTGCTGTATTGAGATGTGTATATTGTACATAATGGCCACTAGAGGGCAGTGTAATGCTACCAATACAGTTAAGTTGTGACTGTGTGTAACACCGTAAGCAGATAATAAACGGGGCTCCGAACGGGATACTCGGTGTGTAAGTCTCATTAATAGTATAGTAACTGTATAATATAAGACCTGGGTGTTATATTATACAGCAACTTGTCTTTTAAAATCATATCACCCATAATACATAAGCCTAGTGGTTAAGGTGCTGGACTACTAAGTGTTTCATTCTATCCTCTATTATAAACAGAATGGACGGTTAACACCAATATAGTTGTGTACACTTAGTTTTATTGAACACAACAAACCCAGTCTGTACTCTCAGATATAAACAACGTGAGACGACTGGTGTCACACTTAATACAGTCCGTGCTGCAACAACAACCATCCCAACACCAAGCGGAAGGTTGTGAGTTCGATTGCCATGTCCACCAGGTTGCCACTGCTGGGCCTCTGAGCAATGCCCTTAACCCTTAATTGCTCAGTTGTATAATAAAAAAAATAAATAAAATTAGATAAACATGTAAGTCGCTCTGAATAAGGGCATCTGCTAAATGCTTAAATGTAAATACAAAAACAGCCTTAATTCCACTTTAGAAATTGCCAAGCTGGAGATTCTGCACTGGTTTTAATATTATGGCAGATCATAGTACAGCCTGTGTATGTGTTTTTTAGGGGGGGGGGGGGGGGGGGGGGGGGGGTTAAAGTCTGATCTCCTTTTCTCTGTAAAGCCACACCTCCTCTTTCTGTTACACTATAACACACTGAACCAGGAAGTTCATTTCAGAAAAAACAAAACTTATAGAACTCTCTCTCTCTCTCTCTCTCTCTCTCTCTCTCTCTCGCTCTACGCAGGAAAATGGCAGAGGCCAGTATTTCAGTAGATAATTTTTCTGTGGATCAGTTCAGCTGTCCAGTGTGTCTGGATCTCCTGAATGATCCAGTGACTACTCCCTGTGGTCACAGTTTCTGTAAGGTGTGTATTAATACTCACTGGGATCAGGAGGATGTGAAGGGTGTCTACAGCTGTCCTCAGTGTAGAGAGACTTTCACTCCAAGGCCTGTTCTACGCAGGAACAACATGCTGGCTGAAGTGGTGGAGAAACTGAAGAAGACTGAACTCCAAGCTGCTTCTCCTGCTCACTGTTACGCTGGACCTGGAAATGTGGAGTGTGATTTCTGCACCGGGAGAAAACACAAAGCTGTTAAGTCCTGTCTGGTTTGTCAGGCCTCCTATTGTGAAGATCATCTTAAACCTCACTATCAGTCTCCTGCCTTTAAGAAGCACAAGTTAGTTGAAGCCTGTGCAGAGCTCCAAGTGAAGATCTGCTCTGAACATGACAAACTGATGGAGATCTACTGTCGTACTGACCAAAGCTTCATCTGTTACTTGTGTATGATGGAAGAACACAAAGGTCATGATACAGTTTCAGCTAAAGCAGAAAGAACTAAAAAACAGGTGAGAACTGGATATTAATATTCTTTTTTAAGTCAATTTCTACAAATTCTATTTTTAATCTAATTTCTATTGAGGTGATCTGATTGGTTATATGACTGTCATTCAGTGTAAGGTGGATTTTTAGTAAAAGTCAAAGTGTGTTTTATAAAGACGTGTAAAACAGGTGAGACCAGTCAGTGTACTTTAAACAGCCAACGGCATGACAATGACGACGATGATGATGATGATGATGATGATGATGATGATATTTACTGTAACACGGTCATGTGCCACTTTATTCTGATTTCAAAGTCTATTTTGTTTTACTTCTAAAAGTGTTGAAGCTTCTTTAAGACACATTTATGTTTACTTCATATTTATATATGCACACACTACAAATTCAAATTAGAATACAAATTCAATTTATTTTAACAATTCCCGTTGTCTCAAAGCAACTTTACAGAAGTATGGAAACAGAAGAAAGAAAAAAATAAATATATATAAGAATAAAAAAAGAATTTTTAAAAAATAATAATAAATTAATACACATACGATTCAAGTTTAAAATTAATTTAAAAATATGAATTTACAATGTAAAATATTATATATCTACATATAACACATGGTGTAATACCAGTGGAAGATGTTTAAGGTCATTTTCGAGTACAAACAACACCTTCAACTAAACGAGTGAGTGAAAGTGATTGTGGAAATGTAAAAAGAACCCTGAGCTGGAGATCTGGGAAGCTTCTGCTCAGAGTTTGGTCTAGATATATTTGTCCTGATCCAGGTTGAGGAGCCTCTGGTGGTAACCAGGAGAGTTCACCCTGGTGGGACTCCACATCATCACAGGGCACCATGTTAAGAGCAGTCTGATATAAAGAGATCAGCAAGAAAGGAGAGGGTGATGAGTGTGATGATGTGTGCTGGGGACAATGTAGTAGTTTCTTATTTAATTACAGCTACAATTCTTTGTATTTTAGTTTTATTTCTATTAATTAAACATATTGTATTTGGTCTCAGAATGAGTTAAAGGAGGATCAGATGAAATCCCAGCAGAGGATCCAGGAGAAGCAGAAGAAGGTGCAGGAGCTGAAACAGACTGTGGACATTATTAAGGTGAGGAGGAAACTGAGAGATTCACATAAACACACATTATAGAGTCACTGTGAGATAAAGAGTTGATTTTTAAATGGATCTGTGTGTGTGTGTGTGTGTGTGTCCTTACAGACATGTTCACAGGCAGCAGTAGATGACAGTGAGAGGATCTTTACTGAGATGATCAGCTCCATGGAGAAAAAGCGCTCGGAGGTGACGGAGCTGATCAGAGCTCAGGAGAAAGCTGAAGTGAGTCGAGCTGAACGACTCCTGAATCAACTGGAGCAGGAGATTGCTGATCTTAAGAGAAGAGTCACTGAGCTGGAGCAGCTTTCACACACACACGATGACATCCACGTCCTCCAGGTAACACTCACTGTCAGATCTACAGAGGGCGCTGTTCCTCACAAAGTTTCCTCCTAAAAGCTCATTACAGCAACAAGAAATGTTCCTGTCTGAGATCACAAGTGTGTCTTTGTTCTGATTCAGTCTGAGATTCATTCGTTCCTCTCGTCCACTTTTCTCCTTCTCTATGATGTGTTTCCTCTCTGTAGAGTTTCCCGTCTCTCTGTGTTTCTCCTGGATGTGACGACTCACTCAGCTTCACTGTCAATCAACATCTCTCATTTGATGGAGTGAGGAAATCTCTCTCAGATCTGAAAAAACGAGTCGAACAAATCTGTGAGGAGGAATTCAACAAAATCAGACCAGAAGGTGAACAAACAAACATTGTTTCTGTATCACAGTAAAAAGAGCCATAAAATTCATCTAACAGAAATAAGAAGTAAGCAGGAACAAGACTGCAGAAAATCACACAGTATTAGCATCAGTCTTGTAAATGACATCAAGATCAATTTAGCAGATAAACAAAGTACAAATCTTACACTTTTGGAGAAAATCGTAGCTGATGAATAAATTGAGATGGTGACGTTGTTGACTTCTGAAATAAAAGTGAGGAAGCAAATTTTTCACATTCACACATTAAACTGTTTCCACGTCATTTTTCTGTCTCCATTTTGTCTCTGTGTCTCCAAAGCTGCAGCAGTTCAGATGATTTTGCCTTCAGAACCAAAGAGCAGAGAAGAGTTTCTGCAGTGTAGGTTTTACACACACACACACACACACACAAACTCACACACAGACACACACACACAGACACAAACTCACACACAGACACACACACACAGACAGACACAAACACACAGACACACACACACACAATGTTAAAATATCTGTATTGTTGATCTAAATCTGATCCATGTTTATAGAGCTGCATTAGGAGGATAGAAACACAGACAGGTGTCTCACACACACTTATTATAAATCCTGTGATTAACATCTAACATGTGGACATTTTATTACTGTAGATTTCTGTTATCTGACTCTGGATCCAAAAACAGCACATCGTCAACTCATTCTGTCTGAGAAGAACAGAGTGGTGACATGGAGTGAGACAAGACAGCGATACTCTGATCATCCAGAGAGATTTGACTTCTATACTCAGGTGTTGTGTAAAGAGTGTGTGTGTGGACGCTGTTACTGGGAGGTGGAGAGGAGCGGTGATGTGTTCATATCAGTGTCATATAAAGAGATCAGCAGGAAAGGAGGGGGTAATGAGTGTTTGTTTGGATACAACAGTCAGTCCTGGAGTCTGCAGTGTTCTTCTTCCTCTGTCGTTTTCTGGCACAACAACATTAAGACTGAGCTCCGAGGTCCATCATCCTCCAGAATAGGAGTGTATGTGGATCACAGTGCAGGAACTCTGTCCTTCTACAGCGTCTCTGACACCATGAGGCTCCTCCACAGAGTCCACACCACATTCACTCAGCCTCTATACGCTGGAGTCTGGATGTGTAGTAATAACACATCTGTGAGGTTTTGTGATCCAAAATAAAATGTTAGTAAAAGTGTTTATAAAAACTATAAGTGAGGTGTGAGATTGAATTTGTCCCTGAGCTACACTGGACATTTTGTGTGCAGAAACTGGAACAGTAATGAATGCAGAATGTAGAAACAGACTATTTAACTGTATGCACTATTAGGATGGGTTTATTATAGTTGATATAAAAATGTTCAATGTCTCCTCAGAAATAATAAACTTTACTCTTTTTGTTTTTTTATGTGTGTGTGTGTGTTGGAGGGCTCTCTGAGGGATGGGGCACGGAAGAACAGGCACAGAGACGGGATTAAAGCAAACAGTGTCGGGGTTTTATTTATCTTTAAGGTGCCGGTGCAATTTAGTGCAACAGATAACCAGTGGGCTTTAAGGAACCCTTCTTCTTCTTCCTTGATAATTAATTAAATTTTGTTTAAACATGATTATTTGAGAAATACACTGTGTTTTTCTTCAATATGTTTCTTGTTACTTTCTTTGGAAAGAATGGAAGATCCAGTAAATGCTGTTTTATGTTAACTAGTCATGTCTCCTCTTTATTATCGTAGTGTTATTCGTAAAACTAAGAAACTGAGAAAACCACAGTGTTTGAAAAACATCTGCACACATGAGTAGTCTACAAATTAGCCAATGTTGGTAGATGGGATCGCCAGACCCTGCAGCGAATAGTGAGGACAGCTGAGAAAATCATTGGAGTCTCTCTTCCCTCTATCATGGACATTTACAAAACCAGCAGCATTGTGAATGACCCCACACACACCCCTCACACACACTCTTTACCCCACACACCAGTGTATTGCCTTTTGTGTAATGTCTTGTTTGTTTTTTTTTTTGTTTGTTTGCACTGTCTTTTGTCAGGAATGTCTTGTTTGTCTTGTCCTGCACTGTTTGCACCACGTTAAGCTCGGTAAGCGGGCGGGTGCACTAATGCTAATGCTAAAGAGGCGCTAATGCTAAAGGGGCACTAATGCGAAAGAGGCGCTAATGCTAAAGAAGCGCTAATGGTATAAAGGCGCTAATGCTAAAGAAGCGCTAATGCTATAGAGGCGCTAATGCTAAAGAAGCGCTAATGCTAAAGGGGCACTGATGCTAAAGAGGCGCTAATGCTAAAGTTGCACTAATGCTAAAGAAGCGCGAATGCTATAGTGGCACTAATGCTAAAGAGGCGCTAATGCTAAAGAGGCGCTAATGATAAAGGGGCACTAATGCTAAAGGGGCACTAATGCTCAAGAAGCGATAATGCTATAGTGGCGCTAATGCTTAAGAGGCGCTAATGCTAAAGGGGCACTAATGCTAAAGAAGCGCTAATGCTATAGTGGCGCTAATGCTTAAGAGGCGCTAATGCTAAAGAGGCGCTAATGCTAAAGGGGCACTAATGCGAAAGAGGCGCTAATGCTAAAGAAGCGCTAATGGTATAAAGGCGCTAATGCTAAAGAAGCGCTAATGCTATAGAGGCGCTAATGCTAAAGAAGCACTAATGCTAAAGAGGCTCTAATGCTAAAGGGGCACTAATGCTAAAGATGCGCTAATGCTAAAGGGGCACTGATGCTAAAGAGGCGCTAATGCTAAAGGGGCACTGATGCTAAAGAGGCGCTAATGCTAAAGTTGCACTAATGCTAAAGAAGCGCGAATGCTATAGTGGCACTAATGCTAAAGGGGCACTAATGCTAAAGAGGCGCTAATGCTAAAGAGGCGCTAATGCTAAAGAGGCGCTAATGATAAAGGGGCACTAATGCTAAAGGGGCACTAATGCTAAAGAGGCGCTAAGTGAGCTATATGGGGCTATTAGCAAATCTCAAGTCAGTGCTCCCTAAATTCCATCAGTATGTGGACTTTGCAGGTACTCTGTCTATCCACGGCCGACGTGAGGAGAACTCTATGCACAGTTAACCCACAGAAGACTGTTGTCATGCTCGTCATGAGGCACAGACCCAATTACCTCCCTCACTGGACCCCCTACAGTTCGCGTATCGTCCAAACCGCTCCAGGGACGATGCCATTGCAACGGCCCTTCATTTAGCCCTCACTGAGAAAATCATTGGAGTCTCTCTTCCCTCTATCATGGACACTTACACCACAAGCCATCAGACTCCTTAATAACTGAACTATACTGAGCACAACACACACACACATCAACTGTATGAACTGCACAGTCCTACACTAAATACACACACTTCCAGTATATATCCATCAATCTGTTTACATGCTGTTTTTTGCACACTTTTTGCTATTTGCACATTCTTTCTGACATTTCAGTCGATTGCTGTTTTGCACAATACGTTACATTATCTCAGGTAACTGCTACTATAACACTGTGTTCATTCCAGTATTTCTGCACACGCAATATTGTTGAACACACAGTATTTACACTGGCGCTGTTTCTGTTTATTGTCTTTTGTGTATTGTCTTGTAATTTTTTGTCCTGCACTGTCTGGTCTGTCTTGTTTGTCTTGTCCTGCACTGTTTGTACCAGGTTGCACAGTAACACTTTATGTATCTAGGACTAGATACATATTTATTTATTTATCTTTAAGGTGCCGGTGCAGTTCAGTGCAGCAGATAACCAGTGGTAACTTGAAAACAAACTTGTCCCTTTTTTCCATGGACTATAGGAGCTCTTGTGCAGGGATCCAGGCTCCCAACCTAGGCAGCATGGGCAGCAGAAGCAAGCTGAAGCAATCCTCTCCAGGAGCGTAGCGTAGTCTCAGCCGGTAATCTGGGGGTTTGGATCAGCTGGGAGTTTCTGCAAAAGGATATCAGAGAGATACAGTCCATTAGGAACGCCCTCTTACCTCCCTTTAGCCGCTGAGCCTAGCTTTCTGCTGTGCGCTCCTCCTGGAAGGCGAATGTTCCTGCGACGCTCCTGATTGGCCCGTGCTTTTTGGCGGGAGTTTCTGCCGCCCCGCCTCACTCTCATTCCCAGCGACGCTGACCATGGTACTGAAGTTTGAGAGATCGCTCTCAGCACCGTTGGCCAAAGTGCTGAACCGCCACCTGTTACACTCTCTCTCTTCTTGGCTGCCGATGTAGAGGGCGAAGAGCGGTTCTTTCTCCATGAATTTGTGTCAGTGTGCGTGCCGCTATCACAGTGTGTATGTGTGTGTGTCTGTTTTTGTATGTGTGTCTGTTTGTTTGGGATGAGGATCATATTACAGAAATTGTTGCTGTTTAAATTAAATATATATTAAATGATATGTAGGCTATTTTTAAATCTGTCTTTTCTACAATATTTGCTGTATATTTTCAACAATTTCTGCAGCAAGGATGGATGGACGTCAGAATTCCAGACAGCTAAAAAAAATGAGTAAATAATGTATGTGGAAGAAAGGAAAAAGGTTTTTCTTCTTTTACTGTGTAGTCAGGTGAAAAGTATCAGCCTTATTAAAGAAAATAAATGGATAAGTGTCCTTGTTGTTGACTGTGTCAGACATCAGCTTTGAAAAGTGTATATGGTCACAATTTCTATAATGAAATTTGAATTCTATTGATGACACACAATCATACAGGAAACCACATGCATGGAGCTGCTATTTACAAGAGTCTGTTTTATAAAAGATATAATCCTACAGAATAGGGTCAAAAAGGGGAATTTAGAAATATATAATCCAACAAAATAAAGCAAAGTAGAATAGTTTAAAAAATCTATTATAAAGTAAAATGAGATCAAGTGATTGTTGTGAAAGTGTTGGAGTGAAAGTGGTGGCTGAGCTGATCTTTCCTGTCCTGATAGATGACTGTAGTAATGTCAATATGACAAAGAATAAAAAAGCAGCATGAAGAGGAAAGAAACCTAATAACTTCACTTCATTTGATAGATTCACATTGTTGTTCTTAGAAATCAGATAATCCTGAGATTTACACAGATATATAGACTGTGATTAAAGCATGAAGATACCAGTGTGAATATATTTTAGCACAAACATTAGAGCGAGGCCTCTTGGGGCTGAAACGCTCATATCTTAAAATACTAGTCAGGACGTGTTGAATAGAATAAAATGATTGTCATGTTGTGTTGTGGTTTTGTAGGTCAACATATGGTTATATATGTTAGTAGTGTAGTGTATAACACTGAAGGATGCTGTAGGATGAGTCCTGTGATGTCATAGATGATCCAGAACACAATGACATCATCACCATTTACATTTAAATTGTTGACATTCAAATTTAAACACAGTGAGCGAACTTCATCGAGCAAGCGACTATTTAGAGACACTTATACTATTCACGATTTACCCAGCATACGTTATTATTTTCATACAACACACACCACACTTTTCATACAACACACACCACACTTTTCACACAACACACACCACACTTTTTACACAGTAAAATTTCATTTGCACAAATTTGACTTTTCAAACGAGGCACATCACACCATCAAGTTTGGAAAATGGTAAGTTTCCTGATTATGACTTTGTTGATTAGTAAATTTTAAAAAAATATTTACATTTAAATATATCTAATATTAATCTTGAATTTTTGTATTATATTAATCTTTATAATAAACTTTTGTTTTATGTTTATGTTCTGTAAAGCTGCTTTGAGACAATGTCAATTGTTAAAGCCCTATACAAATAAATTTTAATTGAATAGAAAAATTTTAATTTGATCATCAGGATCCATTTTATTTAAGCTTTCATACTGTCTAGTTTAATATTAAGTTTGTATAGTTTAATATTCACTTACATTTATATTCATTTGATAATAAATAGTAAGACAAGTAGCTTATTGTCTTAGGGAGCACTAAAGCCTTAGACATGATGATTTAACACAGAAGTGGAAGATACAGTATAATAAGTAATAGATCCAGGTCTGTTTCTCATGAGAAGTGTCATTATTTTCATCAGTAAGCCTCAGTATGAACCTGTTCATTTCTTTTTGTTTTTCTGAAAGCCAACTCTGTTTCTTCTTTCAGT
>NC_083474.1:20773108-20890608 GCF_030014155.1 Tachysurus vachellii
TGTTAAACGCTCGGTTACACTGGTGGCAGCGGTTTTGTTTTGTGGGAGTGTTCGCGTGGTACAGTGTGGCGACGCATGTTTTATTAGTTAGCTTAGCTTTCAAAGTTTTAGTGAGTTAGGGTGCGCGAGTTCATACCACAGAGAACATCATGGGGTGTAAGGAAGAGTTCGGTGTTTATCCGAGACGTGAACAAAGCAGCAGACACGTTAGGATCGAGTTACCGTCGCCGTTTTCCGGTGATGAAAAGCAGAGTTTTTTGTGCTGGGCGCGTCAGTTCGAGGTCGCGGTCAGAGCGCTCACGGAGGATGATGGCGCTGCATCCTACAATTATGAACTGGCGAGGATTCTACCGACACGTTTGTCCAGTGCGGCGTTTCTGCTGTGGGACAGCCTCCCTGGTGCTGTTCAGTCGGATTACACAGCTGTTAAAGATAAACTCAAAGAGGCATTCGGGCAAAGACAGTTTATGGATCGCTTCAGAGCCAGCCTTTCAGCTCGGCCCAGAGCTCCGCGGGAAAGTTTGGAAGTGTATGCGGCTGAGATTAGCAGGCTCGTCGATGACGCCTTTCCGGAATATGGAGAGAGAGCTCAGAGGGAGGAAAAATTTCGTCGTTTCTTGGCTGGCCTGGATCCGGTGCTCAGAACTAAATGTCATGAGCAAGGAGCTACGGATTTGGAGGAGGCCGTCATAATTGCGGGTCGGTGTGAAAATGCCCGAGATGTGATAAAGACCGATTATATGGCTGTGAATGCCGCTCATAGCGATGGTGACGAAGGGGCAGTGGCTGCTATTCAGTCTGGGAGAGACAATGTTGGACTGTACAGAGCAGTGGAAAGATTGGCAGACGAAATGAGGGACATGAGGGTAGAATTGAGACGTTTAGGGGATGAAAACCAGAAACTCAATGCCAAAGTAAATTCTAAAACGGTGGAGGACTGGCACTGGGGCCGCTCTCAATCTAATGGAATATGTCAGTGCTGCTGTGGGGGCCGTGGATGCCAGTCACGGAGAGGTCGTTCACCTGAGAGACAGTGGGTCAAACACAGCGACAAGTATAGGTCAGGCACGGATTATGGCGATGTTAATGACTCGTACTCTGCACGGTACCCTCCTAGACGCAGTCCAAGTCCTAGTCCACGCAGACGGAACAGCTATGAGGATGACTCACGTAAGCGTGGAGTACGTTTTATCTCTCCTAGTGCAGGGGAACGACATAGTAGGCCGGGAAACGGACTGTAGCTGATGTTACGGCCCGAACACCAGCTATGTTGATTGAGGGCTCTCAAATTTACAATACTACTGGCAGTAACTCTATTTTCAAAGACTCTGATGAAGCCACTAACACTGAACTAGGCCTGATGGTGTCATATGTGAGGGGAGTAATTGAAGGCATGGAGGTTCAAATTTTAGTAGACTCTGGTTCCAGTGTGTCTCTCATTAGTGCTGATTTTCGCATGTCCATCCCAGCACTGCGCAATCGTCCACTGAAGAGGGATTATGTAGCTGCTCGTGCCGTGAATGGACAGATGCTGGATACATTGGGCACTATAACATTGACGTTTCAACTGGGCACGGAGTCATGGCAACACATATTTCATGTGGTGAGAGAAACCACTCAGACGGTGCTGTTGGGGTGGGACTTTCTGTTGAAGAATCATGCTTTACTGGACCTCAACCGGGCCAGGTTACAATTGTGGGGCAGTTCTGTTCCTCTCCTTACCAGCAAAGACTTTGTTCCCTTATGCTGCAATGTGTCCCTGGCAACCGCAATTTCCTTACCTCCCCTCAGTGAGTCAGTGGTACCTGTTAGAGTTTCTTCACCTTATGTGGCTCAAATGTTTAAGGACTTCGATGGCTATTTGGAGCCTAATGTGGCAGATTCGTCCAATTTGGTGGTGGCTCATACAGTAACCTCGGTTAAAAATGGACTAACGAAAGCTCGGATTCTAAATCCTACAGGACAGGACATTTCATTAAAACAAGGTGTGCACCTGGGCGAGTTTTACTCTGTGGATGGCGCTGATATTCAGTTGCTTCTGGCTCCGGTCGATGTAGCTGCAACATCAACAATGGGAGTGACACCCCCGGTATCACTGGATGAGTCACCAATGTCGGAGTTGGAAAAAATGGCACTTTCTGAATTGCTGCTAAAATACAATGACATCTTTAGCTCCTCCGGGGAAAATTCAGGGAAATGCAAACTGATCAAACATCACATTAGAACAGGCGAGCAGGCTCCTATCAAACAGCGCCCATATCGTGTGTCCCCTGAGAAGCGTATGGAAATAGAGAGACAAGTGGCGGGTCTGCTGGCAGATGGTGTAATTGAGGAGAGCTGCAGCCCCTGGGCATCACCAGTGGTGTTAGTTAAAAAGAAATGTGGCGCCTGGCGTTTCTGTGTTGACTACAGACGCTTAAATAGTGTGACTGTGAAAGACTCTCACCCTCTACCTCGTGTAGATGATACACTGGATGCGTTAGCAGGCGCGGTGTGGTTCAGTACTTTGGATTTTTCTAATGGGTACTGGCAGGTGGAGGTTGCTGAGGAGGACAGAGAAAAAACAGCATTTACGACCGGACAGGGACTCTATCAGTGGCGGTCCATGCCAATGGGCCTCTCAAACTCTCCTGCTACATTCCAACGTTTGATGGAATTAGTCCTCAGGGGGCTCCCATGGCACGTCTGCATGGTATATTTGGATGATATTCTGATTTACAACAAAACGTTTAACGAACACTTGTCGAGCTTACAGGAAGTGTTTTCAAGAATTCAGTCTGCCGGCCTGAAATTAAATCCGAAAAAGTGCCACCTCGCGAGGGATCATGTGGTTTTTCTGGGTCATGTTATTTCTCAGAAAGGACTCCAGCCTGATCCCAGGAACACGGAGAAGGTTCGGGACTGGCCAGTTCCCCAATCCCCATCTGAAGTCAGAGCGTTTGTGGGACTTTGTTCATATTACAGACGCTTTGTCAGAGACTTTTCGAAATATGCCGCTCCACTGAACCAGCTTGTTGGTAAGAATGTGCCCTTTGTGTGGTCTACTGAATGTGACAAATCTTTTAATTTCCTGAAAAATGTGTTGTCATCTGAGCCTATAGTGATTCTGCCTGACTTCAACGTGCCGTTTAAAATTCACACAGATGCATCCAATCTGGCTGTCGGTGCTGTGCTCGCCCAGGATAGAGACGGCTTGGAGCATGTTGTCGCCTATGCCAGCCGGGCATTGAACTCCACACAGAGGCGGTGGTCCACTTTCGACCGGGAGCTGTGGGCCATTGTGTGGGCGGTAAGAGAATTCAGGCATTACATTGGACTGTCTTTGTTTACCATTATCACAGACCATCGGCCCCTGTTGGCTTTGCGACGTATGTCTATTGAAAACGACCCAACAGGAAGGAGGGGACGATGGATAATGGAACTCGATCCACTGAATTGGATCATCATTCACAAGGAAGGGAGTCGTCACAAGAATGCAGACGCTCTATCTCGTCGCCCGGTAGCAGCCGACCAGGTTGGCGCGGAGTCCAATGATGATGGGATGGCAGAAGTCAATGTGGTGAGTTCAGGTCAACCGAGTAGTGACAATTTATGTCCCTTTAAAGTTGTTGATTCTGCAAAGGAGGATACTGCTGTGCACCTATCTGACATTCCTGATTTAGATACGATTTCCATGAACGCGCTATCTTTCAATACACGGGACATTAGGGCCTCGCAACAGGCCGATCCTGACATCAGAACTGTTTTGGATTGGGCGGAGCAGTCACAGAAGCCTGCTAGGAGACAGTTACAAGGTGCCTCTCAGTGCTTAAAAAAACTTTGGACTGAGTTCAATCGCCTCTCAATTATTGATGGACTGTTGTGCCGCTCTGTCATCTGTTCACTCACCGGTGATGCTATATTACAAATTGTTGTACCCGCCGCTATGATTCCTGATATACTTTTACAGCTGCATGGGGCCCCAGCCTCCGCCCACTTCTCTTCTGAGCGTGTGTGGGAACAGGCAAGGAAATTCTGTTACTGGCCTTCCATGTACAGGGACATCAGAGCATGGTGTGAGCAGTGCAGAGCATGTCAGACACGTCGGGGTCCTGTTCCGTCCCACCGAGCACCTATGGGAGGTTCCCAGACTGTCCGTCCTTTTGAGAGAGTGGCTATGGACATTCTAGAGCTGCCGGTGACCACTAAAGGCAATCGGTATGTGTTAGTTGTTGAGGATTATTTCACGAAATTTGTCAATTTGTATGCATTACCTAACCAGACTGCACTAACTGTTGCACACTGCCTGTTTGAGGATTACATTTTGACGCATGGTGTTCCGGAGACTTTGCATTCAGACCAGGGCCGCCAGTTCGAGGCGGAGGTAATCCAGAGCCTCTGCCAGTGGCTAAGCATTAAAAAGACACGCACCACTCCCTACCACCCGAAGTCGGATGGTATGGTTGAGCGCTTTAACAGGACACTGACTGACCAGTTGGCTAAGACACTGCTAGCCCATGGAGGAGAATGGGATGAGTATGTGAAACATGTTGCTTTCGCTTACAACACGTCACCTCACTCCGGCACTCATTTTACACCGTACTTTTTGACCCATGGCCGGGAGGCGCGGGTGCCTGCCGACGTACTATTACCATCTCGGGCACTTGCCCCCAACATGACAGGATCCCATACTGATTTTGTTCATTCATTGCGAGAAAAACTGGACTCTGCTTTCAGCAGGGCGCGCATGCATAGCGAGGCTGCTCATGAACATCAGAAAATGTATCATGATCAAGGAGTGCGTCACCAACCTTACACTGTGGGTGCTTTGGTGTGGCTTAACAATCCTGTTGAAAGTCGCATGAAGCTGGCGCCCCGTTGGAAGGGACCTTATAAAGTCGTGCAGGTCATGGGCTCGTGTGGTGAACGGGGCTTGACTTATCGGATTGTCAATCCTCTGGACTCTGATGAGAGGGCGCAGGTTGTGCATTACGACAGGATACGGCCTTATACATTGCCTATTCCTTCTCTGACGCGGAACCAGACGTGGCCTAATGCGTTTAACTCCTTCCCCAAATCATCCTCCCCGGTGGTGTATATGCCGGGTAGACAGGAGTGTGTTCTCCCTCAGAGTGACCTGAGTGCTCTGCCTGAAGAGCACTGTGTGGACAGACAGCCAGAACCAAATGTGAGCCGAGCAGGGAGGGTTTTGAAACCTCCGGGTCATTTCAAGCATTTTGTTCTGTATTAATATCACTGGTAGTACTGTTATAGTGGTATAGTGGTGCTATGCTCCTGGTTTGTGATTGTTTGGGGGTTTGCTCAATGTGCTGTACTGTTTGAAGAGTGCTTGAAAGTGATGCAAAGTTAACGTATGGAACTGTGCCTTGCAATATGCTCCTTATGCACTTTATCACAGCAGTGTTTTGTTTATGTATAATGTTTATTGTTCAGTGGTGTAAACGGGGACGTTTATTTTGTCAGGGGGGGACGTATGTAACAGACCTAATCTGTGAGTTGGAGTACATGTTGATGTTATACTGGGCATTGTGATTTGTGTGTGTAATACATTTTTCCCCTCGGGGCTCGCCGTAGAAGGCGTGTGGGCATGCGCACAAGAGGGCAGTGTTCTCGGGAAGTTTTTGGTATGGCGGACCACGTTGGATAATAATAAAAAGGAAACATGTTGATGATCAAGCGATGAGCCTCCGCTTCTTATTTATTTTAGTGACACTTCAGTATAGGCGAACCCGATGTTAAACGCTCGGTTACATATGCATTATTAAATCTGCATGTACAGTACAACATTTGTATTAGTGATAGTAAATCTAGTAAATCTGCATGTACTAACTATCGTTAATTGATACCATCTCATACTGTCAACAAGTAGGTCTTTCGCCCTCTTTGAATCTGGGCTATTTGGTTTCGTTATTGATTAGTTTTATTTTGTTTGATTTATATTGAGTATATTTAATTTAAATTGAGAGGAATTTCTGTTTTGTTTTGGTTTTGTAATGTTGATTTTGTTTTTGTATTTAATTCTTTTGTTGTTTTGTTTAAGTTTACTTTTGATATACTTGTGTTGGGGCGGGTCGTCTTTGAGGGGGATGAAATAATTGCTGTACCTATTGAGGGTGGCTTTTACACTGGGTGCTGTGTTTGATGTGAACTTTCACACACGTGTGAGTGGCGTGGCTTGACACTGTGCTGTAGCTGGGTCAGGTGTTATCTCCTCTTTCTCTTGAAAGGCCTGGGGTCTCATTTATAAAACTGTGCATAGGATCCCTAGTAAAAGTTTACGTTCGCCCAAAAGCCAAAAATGGCGTACGCCAAAAAAAATTCTGATTTATAAAACCGTGCGTACGCACTCCTGTAAGCAATGTTCCCTTTATAAATCACAGATCAGCCACAGATGTGCGTACGTGAACCAGCCTCAAATCCCGCCCTGTACATGCCCATTTTTAACCATAAATGCATAGTCAATGCAAATCACTGCACGGGCACGAGAGTGGACCTCGTTATAATGAGTTTCCTCTGCACTCTGCATGTTTAAAAATGGGTTGAGGAGCCAGCGTCTCAGGGGGTAGCCACTGTCGCCTGCAGGTTATAATTATAAAAGCAACATTGTTATATTAAAAACAAAATTGTTAGTTTGTACTTTTTAATATTGTTAAACTCACCAAGAAGCCAGCCATCATGTACTGCGCCTACATTTAGTCTGTTCCCTACACTGCTATGTGTCAAAATAAAGGAATCATGTGTTGAACCAGGCCAGCGTGCCACAATGTTTGTGAGGGTCATGTTGGAGTCAGATATGATTTGCACATTAATAGAATGCACATGCTTTCTAGTAATATAAGCAAATTCATTTTCAGATGGTGCCCTTATAGCAACATGAGCGCAGTCAATTGCGCCGATTACATTTGGGAAACCAGACATTGCTGCAAATTGCATTTTAATTTCGGCCTGTTCTCGCACAGTGTAGGGGAACCTGATGTATCGACTACCCATATTAAGTATACCATTCAAAACGACAGATATTATGGCACTCAGGGACGGCTGTGATATACCAGACCTATAGGGTGAGATGATAGATTCCAATAGAATTATTTCATATACAAAAAGGTCTTAGACACAAAGTTGAGGATTACTTATAGTTTTTTTTATATAAATAATTTACCTGTCTGCCAATTCGCGCTGGAAACAGCCGGTTGCCAAGAACCCCAGAGTGGTGATGACTTGTATTTGGACTGGGATGGCATGGTTCCGGCGTGTTGCCCTCTCTAATACTGGACCCAATTCAACACATAGATCTAAGAGCACAGCTCTAGGGAATCTAAATCGGCTTATTAGCCAGGAAATCATAATGGGCCAGGAAATCATCATGGTCCCTGAAAACTCGTTCTCTCCTTATTCTGCCATTGGCGTAATCCTCCAACAGTGCCAGCAGTGCCATCATGAAGCATTACATACCCGGGTCACCGGAGGATTTATATGTTTCTAGCAATTAGACTGATCGTTAACACCTTGACAAAATCACAGAATTAATTTGTGGGCGAAAATTTAAGACGAAAATGTTATAGTGAACACATACTTCTTCATGACGGTTTTGTAATGAACACCGTAATAGTTAGGACCGATGATGAGAAGCAATTGTGCTTCATGACTGTATATGCAGACGTTGCCATTTTATGATATATGTACATTAAGGAAAATATTTCGTTTTTACACTGTGATCTGCAGTTCTCTAATAAAAGGGTGTTTCATGCTATTTTGTATCACATGTAGTCGCGCCATCTCCTCCTGCACTCCCGTTGTGGACAATGTGACTGTAAGGCAGCGCTGATTATTCATTCATTCATTCATCTTCTACCGCTTATCCGAACTACTCGGGTCACGGGGAGCCTGTGCCTATCCTCAGGCGTCATTGGGCATCAAGGCAGGATACACCCTGGACGGAGTAGCGCTGATTATTATTATTTTATTTTTAATACATTTTGAATTACGTTTGGACTTTACTAGATGTATATAGCCTAAAACAGGGGTCACCAACCTTTTTAAGACTGAGGGCTACTTCAAGGGAACTGAGTAGTACGAAGGGCTACCTGTTTGATACAAACTTCATCAATAGCGAAATTGCACAGATCACTTTTTAATAATAATAATAATAATAATATGGTGAAGAGACTGCTCACATGTCAATGTTAATTATTCCCCACAATTATTAACAATGATTTATACAACAATGATGGTAGGAATATTTAAACATGCAACATTTATTTATGTTTATCTGTTCCAACATTTGAAAGTCAGGAAGTAATGTCAAGGAAATCATTAATCAAGTCACAACAAGTTATCTAGTCTTTTTTGAACGATTTTTCACATTTCTGTGCATCATTTTTAGTTTAATGTTATGGTGTTTTCAACATGGTGTTTTCATCTCTTTGTCTGTAAATGTCTGTTAGTGGGAAGCCTGGCACTGCATTATACTCACCATTGTACTGTAATCTGGTGAATAATTTGACACTGCAAGTCTGAGTGAGTTTTGTAAATGTGCATCAGTAAGTCGTGTTCTGTGTTAGTTCTTGATAAAGTTCATGTTAGAAAAGGCTGATTCACAGAGATAGGTTGAACCAAAAAGGCAGGCAACTTTCATAGCTGCTGTGCTTTACACCACTGTACTTTTCTGTGTCCACAAGGCACCAAAAGTTTGATGCAGACTGATGGGCTTTGAGGTGAAGGTCATTTTGCAACGTTAGTATTTCTATCTCTACCTGTTCAGCATCCAAGTTGAACAGAGCACTTAGTTGCTCAGCAGTGCATGTCATGTCCACTTGCATGAAAGGATTTTTAACGTCTTTTTCTGTCCTTAATGCGCTGCCGGGTGGGTAGTTAGCATTGAAACTTTCGTGACGCAGACTGAAGTGTCTCGCCACATTGTGCCGCTTTGCCGTCGCAACAGTCGTCCCACAAATGAGACACACACACTTTTCTTTGACTGGCGTAAAAAAGAACTCTTCCTCCCAAACACCGTGAAAAAGGTATGTTTTCTGTCGCTTTTCTGCCATGTTTTTGGGGGTAAATCACAACTTACTCCTCACCGTTTCTGCACCGCTTCCTTGTGTCAGGAGTCGGACGTGACGTGCGCGCAGTATTGACATTTGACTTCAGAAAAGGCCAGTTTGTTATATACATAAAACATTTTTGTTTACATTTTTTTAATTAAATAAAATGAAATTAAATATAGTCATTTTAAAATCTACATTAATGCAAGCATTTTTTATTCACAAACTACAGCAAGAAACTTTTTTTAAACGGGACTATATTTTGACCAGTGCTATTTTTAGAACATGCCTCGCGGGCGCCTTAAGTGCTCCTTGCGGGCGACCAGGTGCCCGCGGGCACCGCGTTGGTGACCCCTGGCCTAAAACAATCGGCACAAATAACACTGTTGGATTTAATCTTCATGATAATGTGGATATAACGTATGAAATGGAGTGAAATTTAAATGTCATTAATTCTTATAATCGTTCTTCTCACATGTATTTTCTACAATCTAACTTCAGTTCACGACCTCACCATCTGTGTCGCCAATTCCCTTTGTCTCTAGAATGTGCGTACGCACAGCTCAAAGTTTGCTTAAAGGTGCGCACGTTCTCCCGTCAAGTTTGTTTTTTATAGATCACAACCTTTGCGTGTGTAGCAGAGCGGTCGGGGGAAAAAAAAGAAAGAAATGCGCGTGTGTACACTGATAAAAGTTTACACAACACTGCAAAAAGGCCCGTAAGGGCACCAAATTCGACTACGCCACCCCTTATAAGGGGAACAGTCCCACAAGGACACAGGTTCGTTACCAAATAAGACTGAGCAGGAGACGAGGGCAAGAGAATAACAAAATGAAGCTTTATTATGACAGTTGTGCAAGATTAAGATTTTCAAAATGAATATAAAATCTTCTGTCACTTATACAAAAACAAAACAAAAAAAAAACATTCTTGTAATGACTAGGCCTCTCAGGGAGAAGAAGAAAATACCCAACCCAGCTACAGCACAGTGTCAAGCCACACCACTCACGTGTGAAAGGTTCACATCAACCACAGCACCCAATGTAAAAGTCACCCTGGATAGGTACATCAATCACTTCCTTCCCCTCCAAAGACAACCTGCCCAGCACAAGTATATCAAAAGTAAATTAAACACAACAAAAGAATTAAATACAAAAAAACGAATATTACAAAACCAAAACAATAACAGAAATTCTTCTCAATTTGAATTAAATATACAATATAAATCAACAAAATAACAAAACTAATCAATATAAAACCCAAATAGCCCAGATTCAAAGAGAGCAAAAGACATACTGATTAGCAATATGAGCTGGTGTCAATTAACGATAGTTAATACATACAGATTTGCTATCACTAATACAAATTTTGTACATGTAGATTTAATGGGGCATACTTCCATTCAGCCAGGACCAAGGGCAAACTAATAATATTAAATCACATCCATCGAATAACCAAACAAAATACACAGAGAGGATTATTAAGACAAATAACTACATTAAGTAAATAAAGAAACAAAACTAAGACATCGACAAAGTGACTCGTCGTTCAACGCCTCAGCAGAGGGAAGAGTGAACATAAAACAAACAGAGATGCCGACTAAAATACCGGTACACGGCGTGAAGCCTTGTTGTGCCGGGTTGGAGTCAGAACGACCGAAGATGCCGACTAAAATACCGGGACACGGCGTGAAGCCTTGTTGTGCCGGGTTGGAGTCAGAACGACCCACGACAGTATTCTCAGAGGCAAAACAGCAGCGCAGTCATACCCAGGGACTTAACCCCCTCATCCCTCAGAACGTGGTCGGACAACCAGATCAACCTGCCGAGCATATAACAGTAGGTTATTACAAATAAATAAATAAACCGCCGTAAACAGGGACCAAAATTGTACATACCAGCGATTAGCAGTTTTAACTCACACTAAACGCAATCATCTTCACTAGATGGACTTTTCTGGTTCACAAACTGGATGCCAACACACACTGACATAGCAGACTGCCCACGCCAACAACAGCGGGACAATATTATCCTATAAGGTTAAACAGAGCACCTGAGTAAGGACACATATAAAGTTTCCGGGTTACCACGCGATTACACACGCACATACCTGGGGAAAACATGAATGGGGTCCCACGAAAGGGCGGTGCCAGCAAGGACGCATAGGCAGGTAACTGGAACCCTGCCTTTATATAATTTATTTACTTATCACGTGACTGGACAAGCAATTTCTCTCATTTACTCTGCTACAAGTGGGAACTGGCGTACGTACGTTTCCAGCCCCGTTTTGTGCGTATGCACGCTTTATAAATGAGGCCCCAGGTTAGGTTCACAGAGTAAGTTACTATGGTAACTGACTCTGAATATAAGTTACCTCTCTTTCAGAAACGGGCTTAACTTAACCTGCGTTCTCGGGTTTAACTTACCTCCCTTTCTGAAACGGAAAACCCAGAGTTTCCCTCATTTCAGGGTTAACATACTCAGAGTTTCCACTTAACCTGCTTTCTGAAACAGGCCCCTGGTAACCGAGTGACATCATTTAAGGTGGAACGAGGTATTCGGATAAGAAGCTCACTTTAACGCCTGGTCTACTCTACATTTATAGTTGTTTTTTATCAATCAAAAAATCAACTAATCTAAAGACGTTGCTTTACAGTTTGACGCGAATGTGAAGGTTTATATTGATGCGTTTTAAAGCAGCAATGAAATGATTGAATAAATGGATGAATTAATGAACGAATGGATGGATGGATGGATGGATGGATGAGCTCTTTTTCAAGACTAGGAAGGAAGGAGCGCATCTACAGACCTTTAGTGTTAACACATGGCTAACAGTGCTCAAGAACACCCTCACAAACACACAAATCTGGGGGTTTTCATGGTCGTCATCAGATTTTACACTAAAATAAAACGTGTATATATAAACCACTGGTTTATAGTGTAACTTAAGATTGAATGAGTGATCTACAGGCAAACTACAAGCCCGTAGGCAGGGGGGGGCTTGTATAACAGTGTTTCTCTTTTTAGGAAGCTGAGAACCCTTTTAGGAAGCTGAGAACCCTTTAAGAAGCCTTGAAAATCACCCCATCAAGTGTAGGTTTCTATAAGATTAGTAATGTGACCTTGCAATACTGATGATGTTTATCTAAAAGTGGAAGTCAGAAAATCAGAAGACAGGAAAACTGGGAATACTGGGGAGGTCTCTAGAAAGGTGGGAATCAGGAAGCTGTAAGAGAAGGCGTTGAGGGAAACAGACTCCAAGGCAGGGAACATTATGAGGAAAGCAGAAAGCAGTCAACAACACTGTCTAATCATCAGACTGGGAAAAAATATCATGGAATGATAAAAATTCCTGGACAGCTGGAAACAGGAAGAGCAGAAACCCAAGATCTGATGAACCCAGGAACCACTTGCAGGATTTCTTCCAGAGATTCGACTTTAAAAGTATTCTCTGTCTCCTTTACCATTCACTTCTGAGCTCCAGAAAAAAAACTCAGACACCATTTTCATAAAGATTCATTTCTGCTCTTTGAGGTTTAAAGAAAAAATATTTCTGATTTATTAAAAATCATTTAATAGCCTTTTCAAAATGAGCAGATCAGATTCCTACCAAACTGATCTGGGTTCAGCATCTAATGCTGACCTTCTGCCATGGTGATGTAAGATCTGGAGCGAGGAAATGGGGTAAGGCTCAAGAACCGTGGATGATGCGAGAGAGCGCTTTCTCTGTTTTGGTCATATACTGTAGCATTGCTGAATAAGCTCAGAGTGTGACTGAAATATTCATGAAGCTAAGTGAGGTGAAATGGAAGGGCAGCTTGCAACTGATCTGAGATCAGACTATGACATCGGAATAAAATTGAATCAAGTGACAGATGGTTAAAGATCAGACAGATTTCAATTTATCTTCTGAAGAACACTTTGTGGATCTGTACAACCCCTCAAAGTTCTGCTGTGGCCCAGGTCTTCAGTTAGCTAAGGATTAGTAAGGTTCCATAGCTCAGTGGTTAGAGCACTGGTCTTGTAAACCAGGGGTCGTGAGTTCAATCCTCACTGGAACCTTCTATGGTTGGAGATCATCTGACAGTGTTTCTCCATTTTCATGAAAGTTCTGAGTGCAAAGAGTTTCTCCAAGTGATGTGCTTTTTCCCCCTTAAAATTAAAGAAAAGATCCTAGAAAAGATAAAAGTTCTTCATCAAGCATCTTAGCCCTTAAAAGAGATCATAAAGTCAAAAAGTGTCAGGAACAGAGAGGAGGACTTTTAAGAGGATTAAGAGTTTCTTTATCAGAGGAGAAAATGGGCTAAAGGTGAAGAGGGAGAAGAAATGTATAGAGAGATAATAAGATGATACAGATTAGAGATTATTTTAGTGATCAATCATATTAGAGATAACATCTCCGACACATACTATATACACACACACACACAAGGCATTTTTGCTTTGTGTCAGAGATGTTTACATTTACATTTGATCTGAGGTCCTGAATCACTCTTAAAATAAGATTCCTAGCTAAATTAGGAGCTCTCTGAGGAGCTCTCATTCTTACAATTTTTATGAATACAGGCCCAGATCTTAATCCCTGGGAGCAGAGAACACTGGTGCAAAAGCTGTTTTGAAGATAGAAAGGCAATCTTGAATAGTGGAAGAGATGTTGATTAAGTGCTGCACAAACACACAAAGTCACACAATTTGACTCATAATCAGTTTTTAATCTAAGACTTAAGGAATAAAAACAAGTTCTTCAGGGTTCTGCTTTAGCCGCAATAAGAACAACTTACCGAAACAGTGGGAGGTAACATAGACAAACACAGAGTTCATAACCAAAGCCAGAAGTCTGGAGCTGTGTGAAGGCAACACAGAACATTGCTTTTCTAGGTTTAGCTCTTTGAAGGTGTTTGAAGGCCCCAGTGAGGATTGAACTCACGACCCCTGGTTTACAAGACCAGTGCTCTAACCACTGAGCTATGGAGCCTTGTTCGCCCAACATGTGATGAACATGTTAATGAAAGCAGTCACACCCCATTAGCGCATTTGTACATGATGACGAGAATGATACAATTTACTTTACAGGGTGTGGACCAACTGATTCACATAACAAAGGCTCCAGGGACACCTTTGTCACAGGGCTCCATAGCTCAGTGGTTAGAGCACTGGTCTTGTAAACCAGGGGTCGTGAGTTCAATTCTCACTGGGGCCTTCAAGCACTTTTTTCAAAAAATAAGTGACCGTCTCATGGACTGATTTGGGTTCTGATGTATCAAAACAAAATGATTGGAAGAGAAGAAGCTTGTGTGCATGCTGCTTCAGCATTCCTTGGATCTCAAACTTCTGCTTCTATGAGAATCATTGATCTAAAAAGTTCTTATAAGGCTTTTTTTAACTGAAGAACACAGGTAACATGCGATCAGGATAGGAACTCGGAGGTGGAAGGTGCTAGCTACCAGCAATAAAATCTTCAAAAAGATCTAACTGAAGGCCCCAGTGAGGATTGAACTCATGACCCCTGGTTTACAAGATCAGTGCTCTAACCACTGAGCTATGGAGCCAAGCGTAGCAGCAAGATTGCTGAAGAACCTGAAGAACATGTTTATGAAAGACATTTTTTTAGCTCCTCTGCATTTGGATCATACATATGGGATGAACCAAATGAGCAAGGGCTCCAACACCAAAATGTTTGGAACAGAAGAAGCTTGTGTACATGCTGCTTCAGCATTCCTTGGACCTCAAACTTCTGCTTCTATGAGAATCATTGATCTAAAAAGTTCTTATAATGCCTTATTTAAACTGAAGAACACTGTGTATCAGTACAGGTTCACAGACATTCTGTTTCATTAATCCTCACCGACACAAGACAGTAACATGTGATCAGGATAGAAACAGGAACTTGGAGGTGGAAGGTGCTACAGTAGCTACCAGCACTCAAATCTTCAAAAAGACCCAACTGAAGGCCCCAGTGATGATTGAACTCACAACTACTGGTTTACAAGACCAGTGCTCTAACCACAGGGCTACAGAGCCAAGAATAGCAGTAAGATTGCCGAAGAACCTGAAGAACCTGAAGAACATCTTTATGAAAGCCTTTTTTTTTTTTTTTTTTTTTTTTTTTTTAGCTCCTGTGCATTTGGATCATACATATGGGATGAACCAAATGAGCAAGGGCTCCAACCCCAATCCAGCCTCAGCCCATATTAGTGGCTTCAACAGTGGTCTTGTGAACCAGCAGTCGTGAGTTCACTTGCCACTGGTGCCATCAACAAATGTTCTAAACATAAAGCTTTACAGCACACTGACAGCTAGCTGTATGAGTCATGCACATTCACCAGATGCACTGTGACTTCATTCTAAGTGTTTCTTCATGAAATAAAACAAGAGTCCAAGGTTTCTGCTTATTTTAACCATTTGTTTATAATAAGCTTTAAATTCTATGGACAGGGGCACCACTAAGGGGGGGAAGTTAGGAAGGTTCTAAAGACCCACGCACTTTTGGGGCCCCCAGAGGTTTGTATGTTTGGTGCAAAATGGGTGTGGTAGGGGGCCAGTCTCATTTTCTTTCATAGGGCCCTAAATTGCTAGTGGCGCCCCTGGTGTGTGTGTTTGTGTGTATATGTGTGTGTTTGTGTGTGTATATATGTGTGTGTGTATATCTGTGTGCATATGTGTGTATATACAGTATAAATGTGTGTGTGTGTGTGTGTGTGTGTGTGTTTGTGTGTTTGTATATGTGTGTAGAATCTCAAAGGCATATCACAAATGTGAAATATTTACAAATGAGTAACTTTTGTTTTTTTCTAAAGGCCAAATGAATTGCAATGCCCAATTTGTGTGTGTCTGTGTGTGTGTGTGTGTGTGTGGTGTGTGAGTGGTTAAAGTCTGAGCTCCTTTTCTATGTAAAGCCACAGCTCCTCTCTCTGTTACACTATAACACACTGAACCTGGAATCTTCATTTCAGAGAAAACAAAACTTATAAATCTCTCTCTCTCTCTCTCTCTCTCTCTCTCTCTCTCTCTCTCTCTCTCTCTTTCTCTCTCTCTCTCTCTCTCAAAATGACAGAGGCCAGTATTTCAGTAGATCATTTTTCTGTGGATCAGTTCAGCTGTCCAGTGTGTCTGGATCTCCTGAATGATCCAGTGACTATTCCCTGTGGTCACAGTTTCTGTAAGGTGTGTATTAATGGCTGCTGGGATCAGGAGGATGTGAAGGGTGTCTACAGCTGTCCTCAGTGTAGAGAGACTTTCACTCCAAGGCCTGTTCTACGCAGGAACAACATGCTAACTGAAGTGGTGGAGAAACTGAAGAAGTCTGAACTCCAAGCTGCTTCTCCTGCTCACTGTTACGCTGGACCTGGAGATGTGGAGTGTGATTCCTGCACCGGGAGAAAACACAAAGCTGTCAAGTTCTGTCTGGATTGTCGGGCTTCCTATTGTGAAGATCATCTTAAACCTCACTATCAGTCTCCTGCCTTTAAGAAGCACAAGTTAGTTGAAGCCTGTGCAGAGCTCCAAGAGAAGATCTGCTCTGAACATGACAAACTGATGGAGATCTACTGTCGTACTGACCAAAGCTTCATCTGTTACTTGTGTACGATGGATCAACACAAAGGTCATGATACAGTTTCAGCTAAAGCAGAAAGAACTAAAAAACAGGTGAGAACTGGATATTAATATTCTTTTATAAGTCAATTTCTACAAATTCTATTTCTAATCTAATTTCTATTGAGGTGATCTGATTGTTTATATGACTGTCATTCAGTGTAAGGTGGATTTTTAGTAAAAGTGAAAGTGTGTTTTGTAAAGACTTGTGAAACAGCTCAGACCAGTCAGTGTACTTTAAACAGCCAACGGCATGACGATGATGATGATGATGATGATGATGATGATGATATTTAACACGGTCATGTGCCACTTTATTCTGATTTCAATTAGAAAACTATTTTGTTTACTTCTAAAAATGTTGAAGCTTCTTTAAGACACATTTATATTTACTTTATATTTATATATGTACACACACTACAAATTAAAATTTAAATTCAAATTCAATTTATTTTAACAATTCCTGTATATATATATATATATATATATATATATATATATATATATATATATATATATATATATATATATATATATATGTTAAGAGGGCACCATGTTAAGAGCAGTCTGATATAAAGAGATTAGCAGGAAAGGAGAGGGTGATGATGTGTGCTGGGGACAATGTAGTAGTTTCTTATTTAATTACAGCTACAATTCTTTGTATTTTAGTATATATATATATATATATATATATATATATATATATATATATATATATATATATATATATATATAAGAACAGGAAGAAAAAAAAGAATTCAAAAATAATGATAAATAATAAATGAATACACATACAATTCAAGTTTAAAATTAATTTCATTCATTCATTCATTCATTCATTCATTCATTCATTTTCTACCGCTTATCCGAACTACCTCGGGTCACGGGGAGCCTGTGCCTATCTCAGGCGTCATCGGGCATCGAGGCAGGATACACCCTGGACGGAGTGCCAACCCATCGCAGGGCACACACACACACACTCTCATTCACTCACACAATCACACAATACGGATAATTTTCCAGAGATGCCAATCAACCTACCATGCATGTCTTTGGACCGGGGGAGGAAACCGGAGTACCCGGAGGAAACCCCCGAGGCACGGGGAGAACATGCAAACTCCACACACACAAGGCGGAGGCGGGAATCGAACCCCCAACCCTGGAGGTGTGAGGCGAACGTGTTAAATCACTAAGCCACTGTGCCCTAAAATTAATTTAAAAATATTAATGTAAAATGTAAAATATTATATATCTACATATAACATATGGTGTAATACCAGTGGAAGACGTTTAAGGTCATTTTCGAGTACAAACAACACCTTCAACTAAACGAATGAGTGAAAGTGATTGTGGAAATGTAAAAAGAACCCTGAGCTGGAGATCTGGGAAGCTTCTGCTCAGAGTTTGGTCTAGATATATTTGTCCTGATCCAGGTTGAGGAGCCTCTGGTGGTAACCAGGAGAGTTCACCCTGGTGGGACTCCACATCATCACAGGGCACCATGTTAAGAGCAGTCTGATATAAAGAGATCAGCAGGAAAGGAGAGGGTGATGAGTGTGATGATGTGTGCTGGGGACAATGTAGTAGTTTCTTATTTAATTACAGCTACAATTCTTTGTATTTTAGTTTTATTTCTATTAATTAAACATATTGTATTTGGTCTCAGAATGAGTTAAAGGAGGATCAGATAAAATCCCAGCAGAGGATCCAGGAGAAGCAGAAGAAGGTGCAGGAGCTGAAACAGACTGTGGACATTATTAAGGTGAGGAGGAAACTGAGAGATTCACATAAACACACATTAAAGAGTCACTGTGAGATAAAGAGTTGATCTTTAAATGGATCTGTGTGTGTGTGGGTGTTTTCTAACAGACGCGTTCACAGGCAGCAGTAGATGACAGTGAGAGGATCTTTACTGAGATGATCAGCTCCATGGAGAAAAAGCGCTCGGAGGTGACGGAGCTGATCAGAGCTCAGGAGAAAGCTGATGTGAGTCGAGCTGAACGACTCCTGAATCAACTGGAGCAGGAGATTGCTGATCTTAAGAGGAGAGTCACTGAGCTGGAGCAGCTTTCACACACACACAATGACATCCACTTCCTCCAGGTAACACTCACTGTCTGATCTACAGAGGGCGCTGTTCCTCACAAAGTTTCCTCCTAAAAGCTCATTACAGCAACAAGAAATGTTCCTGTCAGAGTTCACAAGTGTGTCTTTGTTCTGATTCAGTCTGAGATTCATTCGTTCCTCTTGTCCACTTTTCTCCTTCTCTATGATGTGTTTCCTCTCTGTAGAGTTTCCTGTCTCTCTGTGTTTCTCCTGGATGTGACGACTCACTCAGCTTCACTGTCAATCAACATCTCTCATTTGATGGAGTGAGGAAATCTCTCTCAGATCTGAAAAAACGAGTCGAACAAATCTGTGAGGAGGAATTCAACAAAATCAGACCAGAAGGTGAACAAACAAACATTGTTTCTGTATCACAGTAAAAAGAGCCATAAAATTCATCTAACAGAAATAAGAAGTAAGCAGGAACAAGACTGCAGAAAATCACACAGTATTAGCATCAGTCTTGTAAATGACATCAAGATCAATTTAGCAGATAAACAAAGTACAAATCTTACACTTTTGGAAAAATCGTAGCTGATGAATAAATTGAGATGGTGACGTTGTTGACGTCTGAAATAAACGTAAGGAAGCAAATTTTTCACATTCACACTTTAAACTGTTTCCACGTCATTTTTCTGTCTCCAATTTGTCTCTGTGTCTCCAAAGCTGGAGCAGTTCAGATGATTTTACCTTCAGAACCAAAGAGCAGAGAAGATTTTCTGCAGTGTAGGTTTTACACACACACACACACACACACACACACACACACAGTGTTAAAATGTTTGTATTGTTGATCTAAATCTGATCCATGTTTATAAAGCTGCATTAGGAGGATAGAAACACAGGCAGGTGTCTCACACACACTTATTATAAATCCTGTGATTAACATCTAACATGTGGACATTTTATTACTGTAGATTTCTGTTATCTGACTCTGGATCCAAACACAGCATTTCATCAACTCATTCTGTCTGAGAAGAACAGAGTGGTGACATGGAGTGAGACACGACAGCGATACTCTGATCATCCAGAGATATTTGACTCCTGTGCTCAGGTGTTGTGTAAGGAGAGTGTGTGTGGACGCTGTTACTGGGAGGTGGAGTGGAGCAGTTATGTGGACATATCAGTGTCATATAAAGAGATCAGCAGAAAAGGAGGGGGTAATGAGTGTGTGTTTGGATACAACAGTCAGTCCTGGAGTCTGCGGTGTTCTTCTTCCTCTGTCTCTTTCTGGCACAACAACATTAAGACTGAGCTCCGAGGTCCATCATCCTCCAGAATAGGAGTGTATGTGGATCACAGTGCAGGAACTCTGTCCTTCTACAGCGTCTCTGACACCATGAGGCTCCTCCACAGAGTCCACACCACATTCACTCAACCTCTATACGCTGGAGTCAGGATGTGGAGTAATAAATCATCTGTGAGGTTTTGTGATCCAAAATAAAATGTTAGTAAAAGTGTTTATAAAAACTATAAGTGAGGTGTGAGATTGAATTTGTCCCTGAGCTACACTGGACATTTTGTGTGCTGAAACTGGAACAGTAATGAATGCAGAATGTAGAAACAGACTATTTAACTGGATACACTATTAGGATGGGTTTATTATAGTTGATATAAAAATGTTCAATGTCTCCTCAGAAATAATAAACTTTACTCAAACTGCTCTGTCTTTCTGTGCTGCTTGCTGGTGGAAACACAACCTACTGTGTGTAAAAGACCTTTATTATCTTATATCTTTAACAATTTTCTGCTTAACAGTCCACTTAACATACAGTGCACTCTGGAATTATTCACACTCCTTCCTCAATCCTTTATAATATGGTGACAGACTTCAGAAGTGGAAGAATAAACGGTTAATAAACTGTATTTTCACTCAGTTCAGTCTTCTGCACAGTCGCAGCACAGAGCAGAAGTCAAGTGACTTTGTTCGAGTGACGCGAGCACGCGCTCCTGTGAGAGAAAAAACACCATGAAACAATGATATTTTCCATATTGTGAATGTAGGAGAAAACCGACTCCAACCTACATTGGCCCAGGCTAGCTCCTGCAATCTGACTATAAGTTCAAACAACAGTTCTAAGTAAAAAATTCAAAGAAGAAATGATCAGCCAAACTCACGAAGACTGGATTCAGTTGAGGTAGGTTTATTGACAGTCGTATAGACAGCAATTATCCAGCTGGTACCAGGGATACAAGTTTGTCCAGTAGACGAGACTTGCACCGAAGCACTGCTGATTGCAGTAAGCTTATATACAGTTCTGACATGCCCCCCTTTTTTGCCATACCCCCTTCGTTATACAATCATAATACCGCTCACGTACACAGTTTCGCCCGCTTAGGAAATTACCATTATTTCCAAATTGGAATGTTTTGCCCATACATTGGGTCAATATTTTTCCCACGCATTAGGCCCTCTAAATTCCCATTATTTTCCAACCGAGGGGCCCCGTCCCCATAGTCCTTGGGCCTACGTCATCAGGCCATGGAGCTTATAAGTTGGTTTTATGTGCTTTTAGACTCATTCTCTTTTCTATGGTCTTCTTCAACACAACTCAACACAACACACTTGTTCATGGGTATGTATGGATTTTCTTGTACTCCAGCATTTTTCTCTTCTATATGATTCAAACCTGTTCTTCTACTGTTCAGTCTCTTTGGATATGGTGTGCAGTAGTCATTGGTTTACTTATTAACCCAGTGGAAAGAGTATTTGTATATGCTTGCTGAGGCTTTATTTGTGGTGTGTTCTAGCTTCAATCTCCGCATGGGTAGCACACCTTTTGGATGAAACTGACCTTTCTACACCTTCACCTACTGCTGATCTTCTCACTGAGGTCATTACTCATTATATCCAGGATATGGAGAGTCGTGGTCGACCCAGCGACACATCTGCTGTTAAGGGGGTCGATGTCTCAACACAGACTGCTACAGTTGTCACCAAGTCTACTCAGACTCTTCCAACTCCATCCACACGCCCTCAGGCTACTCAAGCTCCATGGCGTGTTAACAAAAACACTCAATATCCTCCTCGCTATGCTGTCAAACCATTTTATATTAAGAAGTGACTCCTTATGATTTTGCATCTCCCTATTAAACCCTTCTGCTCAGTTTTGGGCCTTAATATTGTGTGCGCGTGTCCTTTCTGCCTCTGTGTGTGTGTGTGTGTTGGTTTCTGTGTATTCTTAGCCTATAGGGGTGGTTAATCGTTTACTACTTTTGATGACCTACGCCTAGGACCTGCTTGCTTCTAATGGCCTTGACTCTTGATGTATGCTTCTTCTCTCCTTCTCACCTTTCCCCTAGTCCGTGGTGTACTTTTGCATTATTTTATTAAAAAATTCCCACATAATTCCCCCCTTTTGCAGCTACAAAACCCAATGGATTTATGATGGGTGGCAAAGGGAAGCATGTCACATTTTATGCTAGCACAACATACATCATTCATGTTTAAACCTTGGTCCAGAGGTGAGCGAAAAAACCCTCTCATACTTCGATAGGGAAAAATTCGCACCTTGCCAGCGTTTTGTGCTCGACAGTGTATTCATCACCTGGACTCTGTACACTAATGTATACATCCCGACATGCTATATGCGTTACATGTTATCATGTTATATTAATTATGCATTACACGTTATGTTGATTATAGATCACTGATAGATTACATTCATTATAGATTACTGATGTGCTCTAAACATTACATATGCTATTAGTGGAGGTTATCTATCACTCTTTGTGTGTAGGTTCGTTCCGTTGTTCTCTGTCGCCCCTTAGAACGGTGTACTTCTGCCCCTGGTGGCTTTGCACCACGTAGAGAGGCTTGGTGGGGAACAGGGGAGAGGTTACTAGCACTTCACCCCGTTCCCTAGGTTGTCTTCCAGTCCTTGTGCTTGGCAAGGCTTCCAAGAGCTGTTCTACTTTTACAGGTAGGTTACCCCACAGTCTATCAGTCCCTGCACAAATCGTGATGGTTTCCATGTTCTTCCACATCGGTGTGTTCAAAGAAAGCCACTCTAGTTTTCCCACCTTGAGTCCATACGACACCTCTCGCATCAGGTGATATTTCGTGTATGTTACCCAGATCTGGACTCCTTCCTCGTTCACGGGCCCGTACACCTGTTTCTCCCGTGCAGCTACCCACTTTCTGTAGTCTGCCTTTTGGGGAATCGGGTTGTCCCAGTGGGTCAAACTCCACTCTCCAAATTCATCCATCAGGATGTCCTTGCTCTGTCCCATATTCGTCATTTTCTCTCCACACTTTTCCTGTTAATTACAGGACACAAAGAACACGGGGACAAACAACACATAACACCATTCTCGTTTCTAGATTATAAATAGTTCTACACAATGTGTACTACTTGGTTTCTAACTTAAGGTGCTTTACGTATATTTTTATTTTATTGTTTTTTGTTTTTATGTAATTTTTATGTTACTTATTTTTGTTTTTTCCAACTTAACATAACACATCATATTTATATTTTAGTTACAGGAATTTTATATTGTCTGGGCAAACCTGTGCCTTTTTAGGGATGTCATATATCATGAAGGTTTTCATTTCCATGTACTCTGGTTCAATATTTTCTACAATCTGCAGATTCTGTCCAAATATAGATTGTGTGGCATTAGAAATCATTTTATGAATCAAAGGTATCACACAGCAAGTAATCAGCATTAATATTAACAAGAATGTTGCTAGCACTGTCCCCATTCGTGTTAGAATAGCTCTCCAGCTTCCTGAAAACAGCCAGTACCACCAAGTTCCTCCGGTTACATCTGGTTTGTGGGTGTTTCGTACATGCTCCATGCGCAGATCCTCCAATGCTTTGAGGGCAACGGTAAGGTTACCTCCTTCCCCTGTATGCATCGGAATTACTGAACAACATTCATCTCCGATCAGACTGCACACTCCGTCATCGGGCGCTCTCATTGTATCGATGGCAAGTCTGTTTTGTAATGCCATTACAGATACTGCATGTAATTGTCGCTCGATTCCTTGAAACGCTAGGATTGTGGCGTTTACAAATCGCTGTTGATTATACCATACGTAGTTGATCCACTCCGCGTTTTTCTTTAATTGTAACCATGGAAAAAACACTAAGAGGTTGTCCACGGCAGATTATCCCTGTGCTCTGTACTCATCCGGGATGCCTACCGGAATTCCTGCCCAGTCAACATAAACAGATTTATCCTCATCATAGCTGAACCTTTTCCGTCTCCTTGGCAATCTAGTCGGCACAGGATTCGTGATTGGTCCTAGGGGAAGAGTCGGTACAGGATTCTCTATCTGTCCTATGGGAAGAACCCTTAGGGTCCCAATCAGGATTACTGGGGCACAGATTCCTCCCCACTGCTCTGGAAGTCTTTGCCGCAATGACTGTCCTTGTCCGCAATACCAGAATACATCTGCTATTGGCAGCGTTCCCTTTTTCACCAGGTCGGAGATTGTCCAAATATGCTTCGATATTCTTCCGTCTACCCCCAAAGTTGCCACTCGTACATTTTTATTGGCTTCCCACACTTCCTCACAGTTCTTTATTTCTCCCAACTTTTTATGGCCATATCCTCTGTAGCAGTGGGGAAACCATAGATTGTGTGCTATTTTTATGTTTCCATGTGGCTTGGAAGCTATCGGTCTTGGGAGGCTATTAGGGAGGCTATTAGGGAGGCTATGCTCTCACAGCTTTCTTCGTACAGATGTTTATTGCCATATCTTATTGGCTTTTCTCCAGGCTTACTTATTGGTCTTTTCACTGATGGAATAGCTGGGTCAAAGAAACGATTCAGACAGAACGGGACACATCCTTGGAATGTGCATGGTGACATAAGTTCGCAGCTCCGCATCTGGCATGTCGCTAAATTTCCTGGAATTGGAACCACCCTAACAGGTAAGCTCCTCCGAGCACATATTACACAGTCTGTTTTCACAGTTTCTTTGGCAGTAAACATTAGCCATTTCAGGTACAGATTTTCCGTTCCTTGGTTGACTTCTTCTATGTGTTCCAGTATTGTTTGCTTTGTTTCACGCTGTACCCGTGCTTGCTGGACACCTTCTGGGTTCTTCTCTTCCTGGCTCCTGCTGGTCATGTTGTGGGTGTACAATTTTACCTTACTGCCTTTCGTGCCTTCAGTATTTATCTTCAATATTTGAGTACAGTCTATCTGGACCTTTGTTCGTTTTATGGTTCTCAGCAGTCCTGCTGCTATTATGAGTATAGCTGCTATTGCCATTGTTATTAATATTGCAGACATCGGGTTTACTCTTCTAGCCTCTCTTGGGGTCATTTTCAGTTGCTCTCTGGTGCCACTTGGGGCCATCTTCAGCTGCTCTCGGTTTCCCGTCTGTTGCTGCGTTCCTGTTGTCGAGTTCTTGCTCTTGTTCTGGATGCTGGTCCACCCCTTATATCTTCAGGCACTATATTTTCTATCCCTTGATCTATGCTGTCCCACCCAGCAAGTATCTGTTTCCACTCTGCCCTGTTAATGGTGGACGGTATCTCAATCTCAGGTGGTGTTGGGCTGTCGGCCCGTTCTTGCGTTCTTGCTGCCTGGGGTGGTTCAGGAATCTGTTCCACTTCGTGTCTTAGTGCCTGTTCTACTCCTACCCTCCAGCGATTCTCCTGTTGCGGGCTGATCGCTGTCTGGGAGGTTCCTTCCTCGGGCTGCCCCAGCCTGTCGTCTCCCGGGGCTCCGGCTGATGTTTCAGGTAGCACCTCTAGTGGTGCAGGACACGGATCAGATTGCTCCTCTGAAGGTGGCACCCTTCCTTCTTGTGTCTCGTTGGGCTGTCTTTCCCCCGGTGGTGGGTCCTCCGCTGGTGTGTCTTCGTTTTCCTGTGCCTCAGGTGTCTCAGATGCCTCAGGTGTCTCAGGTGCTGGGTCTTGCGACTGTCTGGTGAATACTTCTGGGGCTGAGGGTGCAGTTGGGTCTCGAGCACGTGTGCAATGATTGAGGTGGTACCATCCAGCCTTACCTTCTACCTTTATGGCTGTTGGTGTGGCTAGTGTTACCTTGTATGGTCCTGTCCTTCTTACGTCGTTCCACTTCCTTTTGAAGGCTCTGATGTACACCCAATCTCCTGGTCCTACTTTTCGTAGTTTGTTGGGTAGTTCTATCGCTCTCACTTCTGTTGCCCCTTTTACCTGTTGAAACAAAGTTCTGTGTATTTGGGTTAGATGTTTTACATAACTGGCCAGTTCTTCTTCTAATTGTTCGAGTGGGGGCCTTTGTAGGGGCCTCTCAAGTACGGCACCGGCTTGGGTCGACCCGTAAGCATTTCGTGTGGTGTCAAGTGTGTGATGCGATTTGTCTGCATGCGCATGCTCATCAATGCCAATGGTAGTGCTTGTACCCATGTCAATTTGGTCTCTGCACAGATTTTAGCCAATTTTGTTTTTAGTGTCCCATTAGCCCTTTCCACCATACCCTGCGACTGCGGATGATATACACATCCAAACCTGTGTTTTATCCGCAAGGCCTGTGTCACTTTGCTGGCGACTTTGTTCAAAAAATGCATACCATTATCCGAACTGATCTTATCAGGAATTCCAAATCGAGGTATCACTTCTCTGCAAAGGAATTTCACTACCGTCTCAGCGTCAGCATGTGCTGTAGGATGGGCTTCCACCCACCTACTGAACCTGTCTACTACCACCAAAACATATCTTTTCCTTTCTTTCCTTTCAACCATGTCAATGAAATCAATCACTAAATGTCGGAATGGACCGTCTGGCTGTGGGATGTGCCCTATTGGAGCGGTGAAGTTTTTTCTGATATTACGTGTGGCGCATGTTTCACAGCTAGTTAATACATGATCGATTGTTGGGCCTAAAAATGGTGACCACCATGTTCTTTTAAGCCTTTTCACTACCTGCGCAGTATTGATCAGGGTTGTCAAAAGTGATATGGGGGCAACAAAGTGTCCATGTGGCCCTCGCCACAGGCCAGTTTGCCTGTGCTTGCGTGCTCCCATTTCCTCCTAACGTGTAGTCTCATGGACTGATGCTGCATTCTGTGAGGCAGCTAAGGATGCTAAGTTGGTCTCTGGTGGAGGAGTGTCATGTGGGACAGTAACTGCTAGGATATCTACCCGCTGTGATGCCACCTTTTTAGCGGCTTCATCCGCTGCCGCATTACCCTTGGACACGAATGTACCATCCGTTTTGTGTGCAGCACACTTTACAATAGCTAGTTTAGCTGGAAGTGTGATGGCATGTAGTAGGTCTGAAATGGCCTGACCATGCGTGACCGGCAAGCCATCTGCCCTATGGAACCCGCGCTGGGCCCAGATTGGTCCGTATAAGTGACATACACCATAGGCATATGCTGAGTCAGTGTAAATTGTGCACGTTTGCCCACTGGCCAAGATACACGCTGCTGTCAATGCTTTTAGTTCTGCTAATTGGGCTGAACAGGGCTGACTCACAGGCAGAGCCTGGACGGTTTCAAAGGATGATAGGTCACGGCTGGGGGCTACGATCGCATAACCAGCTACATTCCCTTCCGTTCCCCTAAAACAAGAACCGTTGACAAAATAAGTCAGAGTTGAATGTGGCAGTGGCTGATTCTCGAGATCTTGTCGTGCTTTTAAATGCGCACTGGAGACAGCATGACAGTCATGTGGCTCTCCTTCTAAAGGGGTCATCATTCTGTCTGCTGGATTTACCGTACGACATCTCTGGATTGTCAATTCAGGTGCTGAGAGAATTACGTCATACCCTGTTTTTCGTGCATGGGTAATTACGAATGCTGGGCTAGTCAAGAGGGCATGTAGTGCATGGGTCGTATACAGGGTTGTGGGGTGACCCATAGTTATTATGGATGCCTTTTGATAAGCAAAAGCGGCCGCTGCCAATCCTCTGTAACAAGGAGGCATTCCCTTTTCAACGTTATCAAGTGACGTACTAAAGTAAGCAATAGGCTGCTTCCCCTGGCCCTGTTGTTGAGTTAAAACTGCAGTTGCAAAGCCTTGTTTCTCAGAAACGTATAGGTGGAATGGTTTGCTATAATCTGGTCCAGCCAACGCTGGTGCAGAGCACAGATCACCTTTTAGCAGCTCAAATGCTGCGAGGGCCTCTGAGGTCCAAGTAAGGGATGCTTTTTCATTTCTCTGATCGGCTGCATGTATCAGTGCATGCAGAGGAGCTGTTTTTAACGCAAAGTCACAGATCCATTGTCTACTATAGCCCACCATGCCTAGAAAAGAAAGCATTTGTTTCACTGTTTGGGGTTTTGGGGCGGTGCGTACCGCTTCCACGTGAGCTGATGTAGGAGACCTATCTGTTCCTTGTAACATCCTACCAAGGTATTCAACTTTCTCTTTACAAAACTGCAATTTCTCTCGGCTGACTTTATGGCCATTTTCTGCAAGCATGTTAAGCACTGCTAGTGAGTCCTTCCTGCACTGCTCTCTGGTTGGGCTACATATCAACAAATCGTCAACAAACTGAATTAAAATGCTAGAAATGTCAATCGAGGCCAAGTCTTCTGCCAACACACGGTTGAAGATCGATGGGCTTTCACAATACCCTTGTGGGAGCCTTGTATACGTATACTGTTTACCTTCGTATGTGAACGCAAACAGATGTCTCGAATTTGGATGTAAGGGCACGCTGAAAAAGGCTGAACATAAATCTATTACTGTATACCACTTTGAGTCTTCTGGGATGTTTGACAGGAGAGTGTGCGGATCGGGCACTACAGGTGTCTCCGCTTGTACTACTCTGTTGACTGCCCGTAGGTCATGCACAAGCCTCCATTTGTCAGAGTTGGGCTTCTTGACAGGAAATATGGGGGTGTGGCAAGAGCTGTTAGTTGGAATTAGGACGCCTGCTTCAAGTAATCCTTGAATTGTAGGTCTAATTCCCTCTCTTGCTTGTACTGACAATGGGTATTGCCTTTGGTAAGGTAACCTAACATTGGGTTTAACCTGAATTTGGACTTGACCTGCTGATTTAACTAATCCTACATCAGTCTGATGTTTTGTCCACAAGATATCTGGCACACTTTCCAGCAATGATTCGTCTTCATTGGCTTCATCCTCTGTCCTGAGTGCTAGTGTATGCGATGACAACGGCATGTCCCTCTCTATCCATGTGTGTGTAGCTACCACGCTATCTACTGCCTTTTGTGAGATGCGTGTGTACTTGCCATCTGGTGAGATGTGTATGTAAGAATTATGCGTTGGTTTCCACTCTCTGACCTGCGTTGCATCCCTAATCATTGATCCTAAATCTTTTGATTCAAATCCCTCTGCTACCATGAGAGAGACATGTGGGGCTGCGTTCGGAATGTGATGCCATGCCTCTAGCTCATCCTTCAGTATTATCATGGCGGCCACTCCTTGTGGGACTATTATCACATCTGTTGTCGTTATCTCGAACTGTTTTGTCTCCATCAATCCATTCCACAGTTGTCCATACTCTTCATTCTCGCTGTTATAGTCAAAGTATAAGGTACAATGCAAGGGGCTCTTTGGTTCCTTGCAGTCTGGCCGCATGGCCTGTATCCACATTTTCCATTTCATGTAGGTCTGGTTTAGTCCAGATGTTTCAGGGGTGATGTATTCCAGCCAATACACTGTATCCTGTGTCCTTCTCTTGTCCGTTTCTGTTAGTAGGTGTTGACCTGCCAATGTTTCATCTGGGAAAGTTACCCAGACTCCTGTTGGGCTGCAGTGTATTTTTGCTGCTAGTCTGCACAGTAAATCTCTTCCCAGTAAGTTCACTGGGGATTGGGGTGAGTATAAGAGTGGTGCCACTATCGTGGTGTCTTCAACTGTTAAGGTCTGAGGCTCCGTGAATTTCAATATCTGTGTTGTCCCTGAGAAGCCAGTAGTCTTTATCGAGTTGCGTGAGAGGGGGAGTCCGGAGCCTTCCTGTCCTATACACGAGAAAGTGGCACCAGTGTCTATCATAATGGGAACTGATTTCATACCGTTAATAGACACCATAGTTGTTGGTTCCTGCCTTGGATGCAGTGTGGTGACGTACTGCATGTTCTCCCCCTCTGGCTTCTCTGGGCATCCTCAACTCCAATTCGCTGCAGGCCCTGTCCAGGGTCCTGCTTGTCCTGACCATTGGTTGGGACCAGATGCTGTCCCTTGCTGACCTCTGTGTTCTGGCTGTCCTGGTTGACTTTCCCATGGATTGACCTGACAGTTTCTTCTAGTGTGTCCTTTTCCGCCACACCCCCAACATTCAAGTGCCTGTGTTCGTGGGTTGTTTCCACCAGCCTGGGGATTCCCAAACTGTCTTGGCCCTGGGCCTTGGGGCCATCTTTGCCATCGTCCTGGTCCTTGTCTCTGGCCCGGTCCTCTCATAGGACGGTTTTGCGGTGTCCCCTGTTGAGTGCCGAGGTGGACATGTATTGGGGGCATAGCTGCTTGCGATAGCATTTGTTGTTGAGCACTTGGGGGTGTTTGTTGCACATATGTCTGTGTCGTTACTTGGGGTGCTTGGGTCGGTGTCATCTGGGTTACATTTGATGTAGCAGGTACCAGTACTGCTGCTTCAATCGTTGGGGCTTGCAGTGAAGCTTGTATCTTTCCTGATTTTTCTTTTTCTCTTCTTGCTTTGGTGAGCTCTCCCAGTTGAGTTTTGTATAGTTGTGTCATTAGTGCTTCAGTTGCATCTTTAGCTTCTCTCTTCTTTTTCCTGTGTTGTTCTATGTGATGTACGAGATGAGCTTGGAATGTTTCCCAGGGTAGGGTATTCAGGCCGACCACATTTTCTAGTGCTTCTTGTACTGCCGCTGGCATGCATCTTTTTAGCATAATTTTGAACAAGCCTTGGTTTGTCTCATTCAGGTTCCAGGCTGTACCCGTCTCTTCTAGCCATTTGGTCTGGAAGTTCTGGATGAACTTTAATGCATTTTCTTCTTCGCCCATTGTTGTGGCTTCCAGTTTACCTGGGTCCATCTTGGTGTACATGTCACGTATTGCATCCCACACGCGATTTCTGTAGGCTCCAAAGGCTAAGTCATCGTCTCTTTCTGAATCCATCGTATTCTTCAGTCCTGCTTCGGACAATATTTCAGTCGCCTTACTTTTTCCTATCACTTGGGCCAGTATGGCCTTGATATCTCCGACTGCCAGCAGGTGGCCAGTTGTTTTTTCTTCAAACTTTGTTATCCATTTCTGCCCTCCCTGGCATATGTCTGGGAGTTGGTTTGCTAACCCAGTCATATCCATAAATGACCAGGGCACATAACGCACTTCTCCTCCCTTGGCTATTAAGGGACACTGGCTCACTTCCGGTTCTTCCATCACAGTCGCTGGTAGGTCTTCTTCTGTCCCATATCTTCGTGGCGCCCTTACCGGTCTTCCTGACTTTCTCTGTTGTGCACTCTCCGGCTTCTCTTTTTGACCTTTCCGGCGTCCACTACTGGGCCAGTTACTCTCCCAGCATCTGCGATTCTCTTTCTTTTCCAGTTCGGTTAGGTTGTCATCTTCTCGTTGAATTGCTTCTTCTATTTGTCGCATTCTTTCTTCCATTTCTGCAGAACTTTTCTCCAGTGTCCTTTTAGCATATGCATCAATTTCCTCTGTGTGTTTCAATTGTTGTTCCAGTCGGTTGAGTGACTTTACCAGTTCTTCCTGCAGTTGTTGATCTTCCTTTCTTCTCAATGCTGTGGCTTCTGGCTCTATGTACAGTGTTCCCTTCACTCTTCTTTCAACAAGTCCATTTGTATTTCTTTCGTCATTGTTATCTGGTGTTGTCCTGATTCTGGTGTTTTCTTCTTCTGATATTTCTCTCCATCGTCCTTGTTCTGTGGAGTGTTCTTCATCTCGGGTGTTGTTAGCTTGACATTCTTCTTCCATCTCGCTTTCCTCTGGTGCCGAGGGTGTGCTGGTGGAGAGACCTATTTCTTTCAGATAATTGTTGCTTTCTTCTCTTAGTCCATCCAGCTGCAGCTTTCTTTTAGCTGTTATGGGTGCATCTTGATCTTCTGTTATACTGTCCAGATGACATGTTGATTCCACTCCGTCTTCGTCTCCGGACAGCTTAACTCTTCCAGTTATTGTTCCTTCAATTTTCGTCCATTTCCCATCGTTTGCTTGCACCACCATTTGTGTTACACCTGGATATCGCTTTCTGTGTGTTTGCAGTCCACGATGTGTCGTATAGGGTGGGGGCTTTTCCTCACTGCACCCATCTTCCTCTTGTCGTCTCTTTTCTTCCTCTTCTTCTTTCTGTATCACTTTCTGTATTTCTTCTTCTCTTCTCTCTATTTCTTTGCCTTCTTCTTCAAACCAGCTGAGTATTTCTAGCCTCTTTATCCTCTTTCCTCTCGTCTTATCATCTTCTTTCCCTACTTTCCAATGTCGCAACATTTCTTTCACTTCTTCACACCTTTTTAGCCTAAATGTCCCTTCCTTAGGCCATTGCAACACTCCCTGTGTCCTGTCATGCCATTTCATCATACACTTTTTAATGTACTTTTCATCTGTTTTGTGTTTAGCAATCACCACTTCCGCCGGTGTTGGCTGACTTGTTGTTATTACTTTTCCCATGACGCACCCTTGTCGCGCTCTGTGGGCGCTGCTTCTTTCTCCTAAGTTCTGGTTGTGTCTTGACCAAACCAAATGTACATTTATCTGCTTGACAGTTATCGCTGGTCTGACTGGTTTCTTCCTCCTATATACTTCTGATAATGTGTTTATCTTATCTATCAATGAAGATACTGCCAATCCTCTCTCCCAATTCACACTCCTTAACTCTACAGTAACTATTGCTGTAAGTCCTGAGCAGTAGTTGTTTTGGATAGGTCGAGCTCGATCGAAATCTATCGCAGGCTCGTCTTCTTCACTGTCTGGATCCTTTATGAAATCAAACAAAGGGATGGTGGCCTTAGTAGCACTGGGATCTTCCACCAGTCTCCGTAATATTGGGCTCAGGAGTGTGGGTTCCCAAAGTTTTTTGAATGTTTGTGTCCAATCAATCTCAGGAAACTCAACCTGTAAATTCAACAAGTTATTCCACTTAGTCAGATACCACAATTTAGCAGCAATTAATTCTTTCCACTGCCACCTTTCAACTCCACACTTATCTTTAAATGTGCGCTCGTCCCAAAAGTGTGTTCTTATGCCTTCCGTTTCTATAAGTATATCTTGTGGTGCCATCAACTATTTAACTTGTCCGACACAAGACTCTCAACCACCAGAGGGAGCCAACAGTACCACGTGAGAATTACTTCCACGGGGGCTTTTACTCGTCCTTTAGATACTAGTTTTCTTCTGGTGTTTCACTATTTCTACACTGCAGACAGTCATAAAATTCAGTAACTACCACTATGTAGCCACCTGGAAAATACCGGAGCTTAAATCTTCTAACATGTCGGCCTTCAACGTAATATTGGGTGATTATTAAGTCACGACCTGGATTGGTAAGGAGTAGCAACACTAGTGGGCTGTCGGCCGATACCGTCAATATTCTTGGGGGAACCTGGCTCCTATATTCTTCCTCAAATCTCAAGGAACTTGGGTATAATGCTAGAACGGTGTACCACCATGTAGTTATACGTAAGGGACTTGATTATTCTATGTTCAATGTGGATCCAGGTTTAACCCTACGTTTTTTATTTTGGAGTATTACCTTAGGGATTCTTCTTCTGGCTTTCAACGTATCTTATCACTAGTCTATATTGATTGTGGGATCTAATTAATCTGTATTTTATGAGTTGTAGCTTATCGCCTTCTAGTCTGTTCTCTGTTAAATCATAAGATGGGTTTTCTAACAACAGCTGCACAATTGGATGATTAGGAGCTACTGTGCGACAGATTTCTGAGGCTATGCTAACGTTATTGCCTTCTTCGATGCCTACACAGCAGGGAACCAACATGTGAAGCGTCATTCGGGGCTGTTTTTACTTTGTCTTAGTCCTATTAAATGTATTTTACAGTATTATATTCAACACGTATTTTTGTTTAATATTTATATTATTTGCACTTTTTCTGCAATCTATTGCTGGGGCTCCTTCAGTCCCTTTACTGAGCACTTAAATGAGTGTTATACAGTGCTATGGGCCACTATATGTAAAATAAAGGCTATTTCTATGGCAGCCAACAGAACTGACGATGCTAGGCGGGGGCACTAGTAATACACCAGCAGTTATAAAAGCAAATAAGACAGTATTCCTACACTAACACACATTAGGAAATGCACTGGTAATACACCAACACCTACAAAAACAAATAAGACAATATTCCTTACAATATTTGTTAACATACATTAGGAAACACAATGCAGAGAAATCAGCTTAGTCAAACAAAATCACACAGCAGGGAAATCAGTTCTTTGTCATAGGAAATCACACACAGCAGGGAAATCAGCTTTTTGTCATAGAAAATCACACACAGCAGGGAAATCAGCTTTTTGTCATAGAAAATCACACACAGCAGGGAAATCAGATTTTTGTCATAGAAAATCACATGCAGCAATCACACATGGCCATACAAATCCACTCTTATCACATATACATACACACAGTAATGTAGATCTGCTCTTGACACATAAGACCACACATACAGCAATGCAACTCAACTCCAGCTCTTTTTACACATAAAATCATACACAGCAATGGAATTCCACTTCAGCGCTTTTCTCGCGAGCTTTCTAACACAATATCTTCACACTGATCTGACCAAGCAGCTGTGGGAACTTAGAGCCCGTCTCCAAGTCGGCACATATCAGGGTGAATTATACTGATATACTTTATAATGCTTTTATGCTATATAATTGTTACTTAAACTTAATTTACTGATAGCACTAACATTAATACGAATTAAAACAATGGGAAAACTCCTCAGACCTGGATGAGAATGAGCAACCTTCTTTATTGTGGTCAATCAGCTAACAATTCTCTAAGAGAAATTGCCAATTTGAAAGTAACAAAAGAAATCCCAAAAAACCCAAAAAGAAAAAGCATCTTCATGAAGAGCATCGGCATGCAAAAAACAAAAACCCTCCGGACGGACCTGCAGAGTTACAGGATTTTTTACGCATACACATTTGGCCCCAAAAATTCTCCTCTATATATACGTTTCCACACGCCTCCTTATCGGTCCCCCCCCCTCACAGACCGGTTTTCATATCACCTTTTCATTATGTCATCTTATTTACCGGAATCATCTCATATGTTTTTGTAATGTCCTGTTCCTTGCAGTCCCCTTGTTTTTCCTTCACCTTTTGCCCATATGCCCATTTATGGATTTTCCTCCTCTTAGTTCCCCGGGACCCAGGCCCGGGAGCCCAGGCCCGGGAGCCCAGGCCTGTGACCCTGGGTCTTCTTCATTCGCCATAACAATTATGCCTAAATAACAATTTTTGTTATTAAAAAGTGTGCTCAAAAAAGAGCTTCACTCCCTGGTCAAAGTTACATTTGCCTCTCAGTTTTTTCCCGTGCCAGACGTCCTGAAGATTTAATCCTTCATTCAACTACAATGGGTAAGTTTCTCCTTTGCTATTTTCTACTATACATGATTTTTAATAATTATAAGTCACTCTATGAGTCTGATTTATGTCAAAAGTTATTATGTTAAAAGAAAGCTCTTATCTAAATTATTTCTCATACAAGAAAGCTCTTATCTATTTGTCATCTTATATTGTCACTATTGCTAAACTCCTGCTAAACTCTTACTGCTATACTGTTGTCATTATTATTAAGCTATTGCTACTATAATGTTACTTGTGTACAAAAACAATGGAGTTCTTTGCTGACTCCTCTAATCTGTTAACTGCTTGAATTTTGATATGATCTCATACTATGATCTCATGCTATGATCTCAGCCTGTCCTTGCTCAGGCTGGGCTTGTTTACACTTATCTCAAGCTCCCGTTCCTCTATCTCCTCTAACTCCTCTTATCTCCCTTCAGATCCCTTCGCATCAGCCAGCTCATCCTGGTTGCCCCATCATGTCCTCACCTCACCATCCTCATCCGTCTCTCTCCCCAAGGCCAATGGCCGCTGATGTCATGGAAAGCTATCGCCGCTTCCAGCTACTTCATATCACCCATGAGCTCGTTACGTGTCTGGAACAGCTCTGTTCTCCTGACCTCCCCGAGCATCCTCATCTGCTGTTCCATATTGTGAGAGGGCCTCTTACTAGCACGTCCTCGACTCAAACCCCTCTGCCTAACCTCGTGGATCAGAGAACCCAAACTGATGGCTGTCCTCATGTTGAGCTTTGCAACCCTGAGCTCAGGACTCCCGCTTCTCCTCCTCCTCCAGTGCCTCATGCCTATATCCGTCCTCTCAGTCCTGCCTTGGCATCTCCTCCCTCTGATTCCGGCCCTGGAACCCCAGATTACATTCCTTCTTCTCCCTCTGATTATGGCCCTGGATCCCCAGACTATTCCCCTACTTCGCCCTCCGATTACTGAGAATGTTTATAATAACCAATAAACCTATAACCATTCCCTCTGACTCCAATGTGGTTCTTATTTATATATATATATATATATCTCATATATATATATATTATCTTCAATTAATCATTACACCACGTCTTAATAATACTAATAATTATATATATATGTAATAATAATAATTATAATAATATTATAATGTAATGTGTATTCTCCTAAGGTTCAAGGATTTTTCACAACACAGCCCTGTGCCCTTCACAGCAGTATCTCAGATCCTTCCGACCATGCAGCCCTGGGGCAGCTGTTTATACAGAGAAACAAACACTCAAATTGCTGTCTCGCTTGACAGCCCGCAATGAGCTTTTTCACTCACTCCTTTCTGCTCACCTTTGCTTTTTCTTTCTCTATATAAAGACAATGAATCTATTTTTCTCCTCTATTCACCTTTGTGCTGCAACGTACCCCAGCGGTATCTCGGGAAACCTTAACTTACACTATCTGCCCGTTCAGACCTGTCCTTACTCATGGACAGCGGTAGCCGCAGATTTAAACAATAACCTTTATGTGCACATACATTTATTACTCGCGATCTCACATATACTTTTCTACCAATCAATGTTTGCAAACTTCACATAATCTCTCCCAAATCCAGTCTTTATATCTTTCATGAAAATGAGCAGTAATTTTTGGTTTTACGAATCAATTACAACTTTTAGTAAAATCTTTTGGATCTAATTATCAAGGATTTCTTGTTAATAATCCTCTGGATTCTCTGTAAGTCAATCACACTTTAATAAATCTTTTGGATCTTTATAAAATCAAACTTCTTACTAGGTTCTTTTTAGGAGAGTCACGGAACTGGTCCGTCCCAAAAATGGGGCCGCTCCGGCCATACAGACCACACAAGACTATAGCAGAAACTTTGATCTAACAGGCGTTCTGCTTACCTTTTCCTATGATGGCCAAAGTTGTCTGGTCTGGACGGCGGCGCTATGGCTCCCCACGTCCGGGGTTCGGGGTCCCCGTGGACTCTCCTGGCTGGCTCGCCAAAACAATGTAGGAGAAAACCGACTCCAACCTACATTGGCCCAGGCTAGCTCCTGCAATCTGACTATAAGTTCAAACAACAGTTCTAAGTAAAAAATTCAAAGAAGAAATGATCAGCCAAACTCACGAAGACTGGATTCAGTTGAGGTAGGTTTATTGACAGTCGTATAGACAGCAATTAACCAGCTGGTACCAGGGATACAAGTTTGTCCAGTAGACGAGACTTGCACCGAAGCACTGCTGATTGCAGTAAGCTTATATACAGTTCTGACATGCCCCCCTTTTTGCCATACCCCCTTCGTTATCCAATCATAATACCGCTCATGTACACAGTTTCGCCCGCTTAGGAAATTACCATTATTTCCAAATTGGAATGTTTTGCCCATACATTGGGTCAATATTTTGCCCACGCATTAGGCCCTCTAAATTCCCATTATTTTCCAACCGAGGGGCCCCGTCCCCATAGTCCTTGGGCCTACGTCATCAGGCCATGGAGCTTATAAGTTGGTTTTATGTGCTTTTAGACTCATTCTCTTTTCTGTGGTCTTCTTCAACACAACTCAACACAACACACTTGTTCATGGGTATGTATGGATTTTCTTGTACTCCAGCATTTTTCTCTTCTATATGATTCAAACCTGTTCTTCTACTGTTCAGTCTCTTTGGATATGGTGTGCAGTAGTCATTGGTTTACTTATTAACCCAGTGGCCAGAGTATTTGTATATGCATGCTGAGGCTTTATTTGTGGTGTGTTCTAGCTTCAATCTCCGCATGGGTAGCACACCTTTTGGATGAAACTGACCTTTCTACACCTTCACCTACTGCTGATCTTCTCACTGAGCTCATTACTCATTATATCCAGGATATGGAGAGTCGTGGTCGACCCAGCGACACATCTGCTGTTAAGGGGGTCGATGTCTCAACACAGACTGCTACAGTTGTCACCAAGTCTACTCAGACTCTTCCAACTCCAAATCCACACGCACTCAGGCTACTCAAGCTCCATTCCGTGTTAACAAAAACACTCAATATCCTCCTCGCTATGCTGTCAAACCATTTTATATTAAGAAGTGACTCCTTATGATTTTGCATCTCCCTATTAAACCCTTCTGCTCAGTTTTGGGCCTTAATATTGTGTGCGCGTGTCCATTCTGCCTCTGTGTGTGTGTGTGTGTGTGTGTGTGTGTGTTGGTTTCTGTGTATTCTTAGCCTATAGGGGTGGTTAATCGTTTACTACTTTTGATGACCTACGCCTAGGACCTGCTTGCTTCTAATGGCCTTGACTCTTGATGTATGCTTCTTCTCTCCTTCTCACCTTTCCCCTAGTCCGTGGTGTACTTTTGCATTATTTTATTAAAAAATTCCCACATGAACTTATTTTATTTGCACTTAATTTTCAGTTCTAATGCAGTTTCAAAATATGTCCAATTTGAGTCACAGGAGGCAGCTGCGTCAGCCATCAAACGGCTCAACGGGATGCTGCCGAATGACCAATACGTGTAGGTCACGTGTAAATTAGTATGTTTTTACCAGCCAAAGTTAAAATGTCAGGGTTTTGCACATTTTTTGTGCTTTAACTAATTCATTCATTCATTCATTTTCTACCGCTTATCCGTACTACCTCGGGTCACGGGGAGCCTGTGCCAGGCGTCATGCGTCATCGGGCATCAAGGCAGGATACACCCTGGATGGAGTGCCAACCCCTCGCAGGGCACACACACACTCATTCACTCACGCAATCACACACTACAGACAATTTTCCAGAGATGCCAATCAACCTACCATGCATGTCTTTGGACCGGAGGAGGAAACCGGAGTACCTGGAGGAAACCCCTGAGGCACGGGGAGAGCATGCAAACTCCACACACAAGGCAGAGGTGGGAATCGAACCCCCAACCCTGGAGGTGTGAGGCGAACGTGCTAACCACTAAGCCACCGTACCCCCCACTTTAAATAATTACATTTGATATTTATTGTACTCCTTGTTTATTGAAACAGAGGTTCTGTTTGGTCTATTGAGGGTATTTCAGTCAACATCAGGCTGTAATTTTGCTTGTAAAGACATAACATCTAAGTGCAGGGTTCAGATAAAGACTCTAAGAGCAGTATCTCTGTTCTCTTACAGAACCATTGAGTATTTTAAGGACCGTGATGAGCGCAAACCTGAGGCTCTCCCCCAACACCAGGCCAATAACCTGTTCATCAAAAACCTCGACTGCGCCATCGATGACGAGTGTTTGCGCACGGTGTTCGGACAGTTTGGGACCGTCATGAATGCAAAGGTAACTTACATCTAATAATCTCTCCATTTTATTCCCAATAATCTGTATCTACTTCCCCTTACTGAAACTAGAGAGTGGAAAACTGCCTCTCAGCTCATTGTTCCTCATGATCCTAAAGGTGATGATGGAGAATGGACTGTCCAAGGGATTTGGCTTTGTGAGCTACACTTCTTCCCACTTCTTCAGTTTTGCTAGGATTGATCTTTAACTGATGAGAAGTCATCCATGATGAAATTTCTGCCAGACATGCTGAGATCCGGTCAGAATCTGTGGTATCTGAGGGTGGGAAAGAGAAGATAAGTTGTGTATCATCGGCATACAGTAGCAGTGGTAAGAGAACCCATGTGAGGAAATAACTTCACCAAGAGAGTGAGTATACAGGGAGAAAAGAAGAGGACCAGGTACTGAGTCCTGTGGGACACCAGTGGAGAGTCTGCGTGGAGCAGATGTCACTCCCCTCCATGTTACCTGATATGAGCATCCTTCCGGGTAGGAAGCAAACACTTGTTAGATGTTAGAGATAAATAGTATCTTCATTTTAAACTTGAAAACCTTTTTATTTCTATGTTCTATTTTCTATTTTCTATGTTATTTCTATGTCCTTTTTCGTTCTGTTTCTATACTTCTGTAAAGCTGCTTTGAGACAATGTGAATTGTTAAATGCTAAATATAAATATATAAACAAGAGTGATGATGCATTGAAGCATAATTCAGAGTGATTCTGTTGATGTTCTGTTTCTGTGACGATCACACAAACACTCACACATTGTGTTCAGACGAAGCTGCAGATTTAATCGCTCTCTTACAAGTTTGTACGTTTGTGGAAATGACACTTGGAGAAAGAGATAGAGAGACTTGAGCTCCAGCTGAGACACAGTAAAGCCAGAGCAGCTCAGTCGACAGAAGTGATCGACCTTCTGGTGAAGGAAAGGGTTAAAATAAAGAGACAGTTGGAGCTCGAACAGGTAATTGACATCATGGAGGCAGTTGCTCGCAGTTCTTCATACGGAAGGAGAAAGAGACGGGAGCTGATAACTAGCAAGGAGAGAGAAGTTCACACTACAGAAGTGACTAATGAGCTGCATGAAGAAAGAGCTGCATGAAGAAAAAGAGAGGAATGTGCTGAAGCTTGAGCAAGAAAAGAATAACATGGAGAAGGAGAAAGAGATAAACCAAGAGAGAATCAACCTGGAGATTCAAGCCATGGAAGAGTTTCTGAAGGAGAAAATGAATGAACTGAGAAAGGTTGAAGCTGAAAAAGGGAGAGTGGAGGAAAAGATTCCAGAGATGATTACCATGCAGGAGATGACAGAAGAGCTGGAGGCCTCAGAACCAAAGAAGGAAGCAGGTGAGAAGGAGGGACTTGAGACAGCTGATAAGAAGCCTTTCCATAACGTGGTTCAGAAGCTCAGGAAGAAGTTGACAGAGTAGAAGAAGCAGAAGAAGAAGACCAAAGAGAGTCAGCAGATGAAGAAAAATCAAGAGAGGGAGAGCGAGGCCAAAGAAGCTCAGATGAGACAAGAGACTCTGATGGAGAGAAGAGGAGATTTAACACTGGTGACAGTAGATATCTGAGAACACACACACACACACACACACACACACACACACACGTTGGTATCCTTCTTTAAAATAAATGCCACTTGGCTCAACATGATTTTTAAGGAGTTTTATTTTTATATAAGTGTGGATTAAGTGTCCAAATACTTTTTGGTGTCACTGTATAGAAAACATCTATAATAAAGTGTAATCATATAAAGTTAGTGCTGGGCGACAGCTGGAAAGTTAATCATCCATATTATGTGTCATATCACTCGGAATCAATAATCAATCATTCATCAATTTTATTAAGCTTTTTTATACATTTTAAATTTACACACTTTATTAAGGCAAAAATAAAATCATTTTAGTTTAACAGTTTAAAACCAAATAATTCAACAAATAGATTTCTTCTATCTTACATGAAGATTAAATGTGTGTTAAATAAACTGGTATAAGAATATAAGTATAATATTCTCATGCACCTTTATAAATAAATGACACAACATTATTTTGGTTGCTTGATCCAAGATGGCGGCGCTGCAGTAGCACACAGCGGCCACTCCGGATACAATATGGTGTTATTTACCTTTTTTAAGCCCGACTATTGCTAGTACATGGACACCAGAGACAGCGGTGTTCATGTATACATGAAAAGACTGTTTGCCCTCTCAGCCACGCCCAGATGCTGTGACTTCCTGTCTTTAAGGCCTTTGCCCTTGGGCTTCACCTTCAGGCTTCCAACTGTCCTCTAGGTGGGGTAGACAGCCCTATGAATGATCACAAAACTCGATTTCTCTCCTATAGATTTAAAGAGTCAGATTAATTTAAGTCTGATTTTTACAAATATCTTTCTTGTGTATATAAAAGTATATTTTAAAAAGGAAGACATTCATTTAAAATGTGATTTAAAATGAAATTTAAATGACAGAAAGAATCCACAAAAGACTAAAGTTGCTTCAGAAGGCAGTCAGTACTGACATTACTGTGAAGCAGCTCTATGGCTCTAAAAGCTTAACAAGAATGGATTAAAGAAAGAAAAAATAAGATCAGTCTTTGTATCAGTCTTTATATTAGTCTTTGTATCAGTCTTTGTATCAGTCTTTTTTATCAGTTTTTGTACCAGTCTTTGTATCAGTCTTTATATCAGTCTTTTTATCAGTCTTTGTATCAGTCTTTTTATCAGTCTTTGTACCAGGCTTTATATCAGTCTTTGTATCAGTCTTTATATCAGTCTTTATATCAGTCTTTGTATCAGTCTTTGTATCAGTCTTTGTACCAGTCTTTGTATCAGTCTTTTTATCAGTCTTTGTACCAGTCTTTATATCAGTCTTTATATCAGTCTTTGAAAGCACTGTGAATCTCAGCTAATGGATTGAAACCTAAGAGAAAAAGGAGACAACACAGAGTATAAATTCTCTTATGCTTTAGTGCTTAAAAATAAAGTGCATTGATCATAAACATCTCACATACAAAAACTGTTGAAACTAACATTACTATTTTATAGAAACTCCTTCATCAATCGATTATTGACTTTTTCAATAGAATGAACAAAACAAGAAAACCATTTAAGATCATTTAAAAAAAAATCTTTCGACTCTTCGACTCTTCAATTGGTGAATCGGTTCCAAAAGTTCAAGAGATGTTTTGAACTTAATCAAAGAATCGACAAATTGCTGCTTGTACTACAATATTTTTTCCGGAAGCCTTCATAACATATTACGATGTTATACCTTTTTTAAATCACAGCCCACAAAAATTCCCGTTTAAGCACCTAAACGACTCCAAAGGTTCCAAAACTTTCAAGAGCCGATTTGATAAATTCCCAAACGACACACCAACACTATTTACCTCAGCAAAATCTCTAGGCTATTCAATTAGTTTGTCATGTGGGTCAGTTCATGAAAAGCGTCCCAAACAAGGGCCCGTGTTGTATTTTGAAACTGCATTCAACAATAACTGAAATTTAAGTGCAAATAAAATAAGTTCACAATATGGAAAATATCATTGTTTCATGGTGTTTTTCTCTCACAGGAGCGCGCGCTCGTGTCACTTGAACAAAGTCACTTGACTCCTGCTCTGTACTGCGACTGCGCAGAAGACTGAACTGAGCGAAAATACAGTTTATTAACAGTTTATTCTTCCACTTCTGAAGTCTGTCTCCATATTATAAAGGATTGAGGAAGGAGTGTGAATAATTCCAGAGTGCACTGTATGTTAAGTGGACTGTTAAGCAGAAAATTGTTAAAGATATAAGATAATTAAGGTCTTTTACACACAGTAGGTTGTGTTTCCACCAGCAAGCAGCACAGAAAGACAGAGCAGTTTGAGTAAAGTTTATTATTTCTGAGGAGACATTGAACATTTTTATATCAACTATAATAAACCCATCCTAATAGTGCATCCAGTTAAATAGTCTGTTTCTACATTCTGCATTCATTACTGTTCCAGTTTCTGCACACAAAATGTCCAGTGTAGCTCAGGGACAAATTCAATCTCACACCTCACTTATCGTTTTTATAAACACTTTTACTAACATTTTATTTTGGATCACAAAACCTCACAGATGAGTTATAACTCCACATACTGACTCCAGCGTATAGAGGCTGAGTGAATGTAGTGTGGACTCTGTGGAGGAGCCTCATGGTGTCAGAGACGCTGTAGAAGGACAGAGTTCCTGCACTGTGATCCGCATACACTCCTATTCTGGAGGATGATGGACCTCGGAGCTCAGTCTTAATGCTGTTGTGATAGAAAGAGACAGAGGAAGAAGAACACCACAGACTCCAGGACTGACTGTTGAATCCAAACCAACACTCATTACTCCGTCCTTTCCTGCTGATCTCTTTATATAACACTGATATGAACACATCACGGCTCCACTCCACCTCCCAGTAACAGCGTCCACACACACTCTCCTTACACAACACCTGAGACCAGTAGTCAAATCTCTCTGGATGATCAGAGTATCGCTGTCTTGTCTCAGTCTGTGTCACCACTCTGTTCTTCTCAGACAGAATGAGTCGATGATGTGCTGTGTTTGGATCCAGAGTCAGATAACAGAAATCTACAGTAATAAAATGTCCACATGTTAGATGTTAATCACAGGATTTATAATAAGTGTGTGTGAGACACCTGTCTGTGTTTCTATCCTCCTAATGCAGCTATATAAACATGGGTCAGATTTAAATCAACAATACAGATATTTTAACATTGTGTGTGTGTTTTTGTATGTCTCTGTGTGTGTGTGTGTCTGTATGTGTAAAACCTACACTGCAGAAAATCTTCTCTGCTCTTTGGTTCTGAAGGTAAAACCATCTGAACTGCTGCAGCTTTGGAGACACAGAGACAAAATGGAGACAGAAAAATGACGTGGAAACAGTTTAAAGTGTGAATGTGAAAAATTTGCTTCCTCACGTTTATTTCAGACGTCAACAACGTCACCATCTCAATTTATTTATCAGCTACGATTTTCTCCACAAATGTAAGATTTGTACTTTGTTTGTCTGCTAAATTGATCTTGATGTCATTTACAAGACTGATGCTAATACTGTGTGATTTTCTGCAGTCTTGTTCCTGCTTACTTCTTATTTCTGTTAGATGAATTTTATGGCTCTTTTTACTGGGATACAGAAACAATGTAAGTTTGTTCACCTTGTGGTCTGATTTTGTTGAATTCCTCCTCACAGATTTGTCCGACTCGTTTTTTCAGACCTGAGAGAGATTTCCTCACTCCATCAAATGAGAGATGTTGATTGACAGTGAAGCTGAGTGAGTCGTCACATCCAGGAGAAACACAGAGAGACGGGAAACTCTACAGAGAGGAAACACATCATAGAGAAGGAGAAAAGTGGACGAGAGGAACGAATGAATCTCAGACTGAATCAGAACAAAGACACACTTGTGATCTCAGACAGGAACATTTCTTGTTGCTGTAATGAGCTTTTAGGAGGAAACTTTGTGAGGAACAGTAGATCAGACTGTAGATCAGATCCTCTGTAGATCAGACAGTGAGTGTTACCTGGAGGAAGTGGAGGTCATCGTGTGTGTGTGAAAGCTGCTCCATCTCAGTGATTCTCCTCTTAAGATCAGCAATCTCCTGCTCCAGTTGATTCAGGAGTCGTTCAGCTCGACTCACTTCAGCTTTCTCCTGAGCTCTGATCAGCTCCGTCACCTCCGAGCGCATTAACTCATTCTGAGACCAAATACAATATGTTTAATTAATGGAAATAAAACTAAAATACAAAGAATTGTAGCTGTAATTAAATAAGAAACTACAATCACACTCATCACCCTCAAAAAAATTAAAATTTGAATTTGTAGTGTGTGTGCATATATAAATATGAAGTAAATATAAATGTCTCTTAAAGAAGCTTCAACACTTTTAGAAGTAAAACAAAATAGACTTTGAAATCAGAATAAAGTGGCACATGACCGTGTAAAATATCTTCTTCATCATCATCATCATCATCATCATCATCATCATCAGTGTCATGCCATTGGCTGTTTAAAGTACACTGACTGGTCTGAGCTGTTTTACACGTCTTTACAAAACACATTTTGACTTTTACTAAAAATCCACCTTACACTGAATGACAGTCATATAACCAATCAGATCACCTCAATAGAAATTAGATTAGAAATAGAATTTGTAGAAATTAACTTAAAAAAGAATAGTAATATCCAGTTCTCACCTGTTTTTTAGTTCTTTCTGCTTTAGTTGAAACTGTATCATGACCTTTGTGATGATCCATCATACACAAGTAACAGATGAGGCTTTGGTCAGTACGACAGTAGATCTCCATCAGTTTGTCATGTTCAGAGCAGATCTTCTCTTGGAGCTCTGCACAGGCTTCAACTAACTTGTGCTTCTTAAAGGCAGGAGACTGATAGTGAGGTTTAAGATGATCTTCACAAAAGGAGGCCTGACAAACCAGACAGGAATTAACAGCTTTGTGTTTTCTCCCGGTGCAGGAATCACACTCCACATCTCCAGGTCCAGCGTAACAGTGAGCAGAAGAAGCAGCTTGGAGTTCAGTCTTCTTCAGTTTCTCCACTACTTCAGCCAGCATGTTGTTCCTGTGTAGAACAGGCCTTGGAGTGAAAGTCTCTCTACACTGAGGACAGCTGTAGACACCCTTCACATCCTCCTGATCCCAGTGAGCATTAATACACACCTTACAGAAACTGTGACCACAGGGAATAGTCACTGGATCATTCAGGAGATCCAGACACACTGGACAGCTGAACTGATCCTGATCTACTGAAATACTGGCCTCTGCCATTTTCCCGCGATGAGAGAGAGAGAGAGAGAGAGAGAGAGAGAGAGAGAGAGAGAGAGAGAGAGAGAGAGAGTGTTCGTTCGTTCGTTCGGTCGTTCGTTCGGTCGTTCGTTCGGTTGTTGGTTCGTTAAGTTTCGTTTCATTTTCGAGAGAGAAGCTGCGGCTTTACAGAGAAAAAGAGCTCAGACTTTTTTTAATGTAAAGAATCTCCTCTGTGATTTAATCTATATTAATTGAAATGATTTTCCATGTATTTGAATAAGGTAAATCATCACATTATATTTATAATATTCAGACACTTTTACTCAGTACATTACATCTCGTCACATTACATCACCTCAGTCTTGTTCATTAGGGATCAATTTTAGGGATAAATAGTAAATTAACATAAAACTTTATCATTATTATTATATGTTTCTATACTTTATTATTATATGTTTCTATACTAAAAGCACTATACTTAACAATGGACATTGTCTCAAAGCAGCTTTACAAAAGTATAGAAATATAGAATAAAGATGATAAAGTTTGAGTTGCTATTTGAGGACTTGAGACAGCTGATAAGAAGCTGAAGTGCTTTTCCATACCGTGGTTCCAGAAGCTCAGGAATAAGCTGAAGAAGTAGAAGAAAAAACAGAAAGAGAGTCAGCAGATGAAGAAAAATCAAGAGACTGAGAGCGAGGCCAAAGAAGCTCAGATGAGACAAGAGACTCTGATGGAGAGAAGAGGAGATTTAACACTGGGGGCAGTAGATATCTGAGAACACACACACATGCACACACACACACACACACACACACACACACACACACACACACACACACACACACATCTGTATCCTTGTTTTTTTAAATAAATGCCACTTGGCTCAACATGTTTATTATGGAGTTTTATTTTTATATAAGTGTGGATTAAGTGTCCAAATACTTTTTGGTGTCACTGTATAGAAAACATCTATAATATGTGGTCATGTATAAAACCGACAGAAGTTAATAAAATCGTATTTATGTATAAAAATGTATTTATGATGACATCAGTTTAACAATACACAAAAAAGTCTTTACACTGTATTAGAAGGACAGACAGGCTTTACTTAGGGTTGCCACCTTCAATACAGAAAAATAAGGGACGCCTGCCGCAGCGGGGGCCACGATGACCACAGTCCCGATCGCGTGCCAGTGGTGGTATATCATAACTTAAAACATGTATTCATAAAAATATTAAGATTGATACCAATGGACATTATAATAAGATATCTGCTATTGAAATCAGTGTGAACAGATGCACTCAGTCTCTCACTATCACAACTTAAGTGGTCATATTGAATACACAGCTATGACAATAATAAATATACGCCAACAAAGTGTGACTGAAAACACAAAAAAATAAGCTTTTGGAGGAACTTGTGAGATGTGAACCATATTTTATTAACTTATTATTAAATTAACAGATCCATAACTTAGTAATTATAACTTGCAAACTTGCAAAAGATCTTCCATGAACATCATGAACATAATAACATCAGTGTATATCAGTGTATCAGTGAATATCAGCCGACCAGAAGTACTAGTGTGCAGATGCCATCGTTTCATATGGATTTTCTGTCATTCTGACTCTGTCAAAAGAACCGGCGAAGCGGCGTCCCGCCCTCCTCTGACTCTGATTGGCCGTGATTCACGGCCCGTAGCCTTAAAACAAACCAATCAAACCAACGATGGCAACGAGTATTACCCAATCAGGGGCAGAATAGGACGCGTCTCCACACAATGCGGGTGGAGTGATTTGCATTGGATGCTGTATAATGTGGACCTATGTTAAATACGGGACAAATCGCGTCCCGTATTGATTTGATACGGGACGCGTCATTTTGCCTGTAAATACGGGACGATTCTGTATTTCACGGGACGGGTGGCAACCCTAGCTTTACTGGAACTTGATTAAACACAAACATGACTGCATGATGTCTTACCAAGACATTTGTGACTTTACAGAACAAGTCCTTGTACACAACCATTTTAAAACATTAAAGAACTTGTGTAAGATATGAGTACTTAAAGATAATTCAGAACTGTCTCTGTTTTTATTTTTAGGGCATGCTACATATTTAACAGTTTCCTCAGTTACACTGTGTTTTCTTTTTAAAGTTATTCTCCGGTTTCTAACAAAATCGTGTATATTCTGTGCTGTGCGGCCTGCCAGTACAGGATCCTCTGCAGCCTTGCACTGCAGACACTCTGCCATTGTGGCCAGTTTTCCTGTGGTTATATGAGACTTACAATATTTCATTACAGCCACCTCCTCATGTTTAGTCCACCATTTTGCCAATTATCATTTGGTAAGCATGTATATTTTATAATCATGAGTAGTTTTGTATACAGCAGAAGTTGAAGGATTGAGGTACATTTTAAACTAGAACCAAGATTTTGTCTTGTTCCAATTTTTATTAGATCTAATTATAGTGGAGATTTACATTCAAAATAGGATACAGTAGAGTTTTACTGGTGTAAATCGATACAGAAATCTAAACATTTTATTGTATTATGGCTCATTAAAAGATTGTCTTCACTGGCACATATACACATAAGGAGAGTTGGATTTGGGGCTTGCTCAGAGGTCGAACAGTGGCAGCTTGGCGGTGCTGGGGCTTGAATCCCGACCTTCCCATCAACATCCCACAGCCTTAACGACTTGAGCTACCCATGTCCCCGTCGTAATTTAGAAATTTAGTGGTGCCAAACATGTACAGTGTAAAAAGATGCAGCTTAGAACATTATGTTTAGATGCCGAGCATGAGACGCTCAATTGAGCAACGCGTCATCACATACTTTGTATAGTCACAGAAAAAACATATGTTGTGTACAGAGTGGTTGCAGAATTCAAGGTAAAATAATATAGATAAATACCTGGCTCAATGGGTTAAGGCTATGGGTTGTTGAATGGAGGACTGTGGTTTAAGACCCAGTGTTGCCAAGATGCCACTGTTGGGCCCTTGAACAAAGCCCTTAACCTTCATTACTCCAGGGTTGCTGTATCATGGCTGTTCCTGCACTTTGACCCCAACACGCAAAGAAAAGAATTGCAATGTGCTTTAATGTAGATGTGACAAATGCAGCCCACTAAGTAAAGTTGAAGGGAGAGAGTAATTTTCAGGTTTGGGTCCACTCATTTTTAAAGAAAATCATCTACTATGTCCTGTTTTACTTAACATAACATGACATGACTAAACATAACATGACATGAGTTAACATTTAAGTATTTACTGTAAATGTACAAATAATTCTTAACAGTATTGTACTGTATTTTCATAAAACATTGTCATACTGTGTATTTTATTATATGACTGTAAATGTACAGTATTTCTTATATTTTAGCCACTTGATCTGTAATACATTATTATACTGTTGACGTGTTGCATTGTGGGAGTGATTTGGCGTTCAGTTTAAAGTTTGTGTGTGTACGGTTCAGAGCTGTGATGATGTGAACAGACATGAACAACACTTGAGTTGTCGAGGTAAGACCATCTTTATTCATTTGCGTTTTAATGTTGATTTCATGAACTGATTCATCTTTTGAACGTCAGTACGAATGATCTCTGTTCTCACTTCTTTACCCACTAACACCATTCATCACAATATACAGTCAATCTTACAGTGTCAAAAGGACAAGTGTAGATTTAAAGAGTCAGATTAATTTTAGTCTGATTTTTACAAATATCTTTCTTGTGTATATAAAAGTATAGTTTAAAAAGGAACACATTCATTTAAATTAATTTAAAACTTTTAAATGAAATTTAAATGACAGAAAGAATCCACAAAAGATAGTACAGACATTACTGTGAAGCAGCTCTATGGCTCTAAATGCTTAACAAGAAGGGATTAAAGAAAGAAAAAGTAAGATCAGTCTTTGTATCAGTCTTTATATCAGTCTTTGTGTCAGTCTTTATATCAGTCTTTATATCAGTCTTTAAAGCACTGTGAATCTCAGCTAATGGATCGAAACCTAAGAGAAAAAGGAGAAAACACAGAGTATAAGTTATACTCTTATGCTTTAGTGCTTTAAAATAAAGTGATTATTGATCATAAACATCTCACATACAAAAACTGTTGAAACTAGTACACTAACATTACTATTTTATAGAAACTCCTTCATCAATCAATTATTGACCTTTTCAATAGAATCAACAAAAAAGTACTTTCAAGAGTAAAGAAAAAAAAGAAAGAAAACAATTTAAGATTGTATTAATGAGACTTACCCACCGAGTATCACGTTCGGATCCCCCTTTATTAACTGCTTACGGTGTTACACACAGTCACAACTCAAAGGCATGGTCTCCGATTTTTGAGAAATGCTTCAGAAAACAGTCGGGCCGAATAATAAACAAAGATCAGAGCAGGAAGTTGGCGCATATTCACAGATTGGAGTTTCCTGAGTCAATAACTCCTGGGCTAAACGCTGTTACTACACAAATAACACCTCTTTTCTATTGTAGTAATGTAGAGAGGCAGCTACAACCGCGTTTTGTGTAGTACTGTAACAGCGTTTAGCTCAGGAGTTTGAGCTCGGGAAATTCAACTTTACTTAAGACGCCGAGGCGCTTTTTTCCTTCTCGATAGGTGAGTAATGTTGGTTTTGCTTTGTTACACAGAACTAATATATGCCGTCCATCATGATTATGATTGTGTGTCATTTTTGCTTGTTTGTTTATCTGCAATCGTATTGTTCTTCCCTTCAGCTATTATAAAAACACATTTCTTTCCATTAGTTACCTGGGTTGCGTATGTATGTGGGGCGGAGCTATCGATACAGGGGTGGGACCCATTTGGGTTAGGGGCGTGTTTGTTTTGGTGATTTCAAATGTTGACATTGGCTTTCAAAAATCGGAGACCCTACCTTTAACTGTATTGGTAGCGTTACACTGCCCTCTATTGGCCATTATATACAATATACACATCTCAATACATTTTTAGCTGGTGATATTTATTGAATTCTCAGTAACTGCTGAATCAGACAAGATCCAGACAACAAAACACATTTTATAAAATATATTTAAAGACATTAAAAACACTTTTGAATCTTTTGTTTTTTGTTAAAATACAAGGCTTTTGATTGGTCCGTTAAGATGAGATATAGTTCACGAACCATGACTCGAGAATAACGAGTCGACTCATTCATTTTGTGTTAACTGCGCATGCGCAACATCGCAAGCGATCATTAAACAGAAAAGATTAGTTCACCTTTTGAGTGGTTTGTTCATGGCTTCACTCGTTTTTGGCTCCTCGGCCACGTGACCTCATCAAGCCACTCGTTCACTCTTTTTTCGTTAAAATCCAAGGCTTTTGATTGGTCTGTTAAGATGAGATATAGCTCACGAACCATGACTCGAGAATAACGAGTCGACTCGGGGAGTGATTCATTCATTTTGTGTTAACTGCGCATGCGCAACATCGCAAGCGATCATTAAACAGAAAAGATTTGTTCACCTTTTGAGTGGTTTGTTCATCACGTGACAGCACCATAGGCTAAGGCAATGCAATCTGAGCCGGAAACATTTTAATTACATTCTTCTGAAGTGAACGAAATGACTCAGAAAAATATTTGTTAATTTTGCTGAACAAGATTCAATATACCGACTCAGTAAAATGATCCGAACTTCCCATCACTAATGAGATATTTTTAATGGCTACCGAAATGCAGAATCGTGATTTTTAAAATAACAAAGTAAATTACTTATGTAGTATTTTCGTTTTGCAATTATATATATATATATATGACGTGCACTGAGGTGAGAGGAATTAAAACAGGCAAGTAGACTGTTTACTCTTTATTTAACAACAGCCGTGCCGGCCACAACCTTCATCAGTCAAACTCACCTAACCAGAACAACACACTCCCAGGAAATCCCTCCGCCTCTAAGCGGGCACTATTTAACATAAGTATATGTGCGCTGCACAATATACTACATCCTCCTTTCTTATAATAAAAAAAACAAAAGTTTATCTTTAGCAGGAAAGATGTATAAGGTGTAAAAAGTAACTTGGCTTAAATAATATTTCCATGTGTATCAATCAGGGATACATTAAACTTAAGCTGAACTAAACATACCATTGTATATCTACCATGACCTCTTTTTTTTTTTTTTTTTTTTTTTTTAAACACAACATACACCCAGTATCGTATGCACTCATTGGCTTAACTCATAGTCCTTGAATCTCACCGGTGGCCTAATAACTCTAAACACTTCTGGTTTGACGTATCTGTGGAGGAGAAGAAGATTGCACACACGCAGTCTCATCAGCACCGGTAGGAGCGACCGGGGTGCTGTCTATCTCATCCTCAAGACTGTCCGGTTCAGTGTACACCTGAACGTCGCTAGGTGTCTTCCTTAGGTGTCTCCTGTTGCGTCTGTACTGTTGTCCTGAAGATGTCACTACGTCGTAGGAACGCGGTTCAGCACGCGTCGCCATGACAACAGCAGGACGCCATCCTCGTTCAGTTTGCATGTGAACAGTCCCACCTGACGACAGCAACGGAAGTTTCTTTGTGCCTCTGTTGTAATAAGCACGCTGTCTTCTTTGGAGGTCCTGAAGAGTAGAATGTGCATTAGTTGGTACTGCAGGTTGGAGCACTGTGCTTGAGCTGGGTAAAGTGCTTCTCAGGACCCTGCCCATAAGCAGTTGTGCAGGAGAATAACCCATACCTGTGACGGGTGTGTTCCTGAGAGTTAGAAGTGCTAGAAATGGGTCAGTGTTGGTTTGTTTGGCCTTCTTTAACAGGTGCTTAACAGTCTTCACAGTTCTCTCCGCCAGGCCATTTGACTGCGCATAGCCTGGGCTGGAGTGAGTGAGCTTAATTCCCCATGCTGTGGCGAACTTTCTCATGTCTTGGCTTGCAAAAGGCATATGGTCGCACACAATCTCTTTAGGTATACCCATTCTGGCAAATACCGATTTCATCTTGTTAACAACTGTGTGTGCCGTCTTGTCTCCGATGTTTTGTACTTCCGGGTATTTGGAAAAATAATCCACAACCAGAAGAAATGAGTGACCATTGATTTCAAATATGTCAGCTCCTACTTTCAGCCAAGGAAGCTCTGGGATTTCATGTGAGATCATCGGCTCCCTCTGAAGGCGAGGCTGGAACTGCCGGCAAGTTGCACATGACCATTTTCTCAATGTCTCTTGTCATACCTGGCCAATACCAGTGTACTCTGGCTAGAGCTTTGGTGCGTTGCATACCTTGGTGTGCCGCATGCAGCCTCTGTAACATGTCTGACCTCATTTTACTCGGTAGAATAATTCTGTCGCCCGCAAACATTATTCCTTCTCTTATTGACACCGAGTGTCTAATAGGCCAGTATTGTGTCACTTTTCTGTCAACTTGTTTTCTGTGATGTGGCCAACCATGCCTGTGAATGTCCAGCAATATTTGTAATATGATGTCGTTTTGTGTCTCATGCTTTAACTGCATCAGAGTCTCTGGGCTCAAGGCCTCTGTTGGCTCAAGGGCATAGATAACTTTTTCATCAAATATATCATCCTGTCTCTGTTGCTCATGTGTCGTTGCTCGTGAGAGTGTGTCTGCTATCAGTAGCTCTCTGCCTGGCGTGTAGATTGCATTCAGGTCGTAGCGTTGCAGCTGAAGTAGCATCCGCTGAAGTCTGGACGGAGCCGTTCCAAGTGGCTTTCTTAAGATTGCTTCCAAAGGTTTGTGATCCGACTGCACATTGACCTTGACTCCATAGGCGTATTGATGAAAACGTTTCACTGAAAACACAATAGCCAGAAGCTCCTTCTCTATCTGTGCATAGTTTTTTTCCTGTGTCAGTTAGAGCTCTGGATGCATAGGCGATAGGATGTCCCTCTTGCATTAGACATGCGCCTAAACCGTCCTTGGATGCATCTGCTTGTATCACGACAGCTTTCTTTGGGTCAAAGAATTTAAGAACAGGGGCTGTTACGAGCGCATTTTTTAGGTTCTTTACGGCTTCCTCATGTTCATGTTGCCATTGCCATAAACTGTCCTTTCTCAGCAGTTGTCTCAGCGGGGCTGTGGCCGTCGCCTCTCCGGGTATGTATTGTGCGAGATACTTGATCATCCCAAGCATGCGTTGCAGTGCAGGTTTGTCTGTGGGGGATGGCATGTCAACTATTGCCTTAACTTTTGCACTGTCCACTTTGACACCCTCTGATGTCACAACATGACCCATATATTTGACACTGTTCACCTTGTATTGGATCTTCTCTATGATGAATTTGACATTAGCTTCCTTTGCTCTAGTCATCACTTTTGCAGAATTTCGTCGTGTTCATTTTCCGTGGATGCAGCGATAATCATGTCATCAGCAATTATATGAACACCCGTGATGTCCCCAAATGTCTCACAGTTGCGCTGCTGAAAAACTTCACTCGCCGACTTAATCCCAAATGGTAGGGGCTTAAACCTATGGCGCCCCCATGGTGTGTTGAAAGTGCACAATAGTGACGACTCCTTGTCGAGCTTTATTTGCCAATAGCCGTCCTTCTCATCCAGCACTGTGAAGATTTTCTTACCAGCAAGTTTGCACAACACCTCATCTGCTGTGGGAATTGAGTAATGCTGTCTCAAAATGGCCTTATTTAAGTCTGTAGGATCTAGGCAAACCCTCAGCTTCTTCTTGTCTTTCTTTTCAGTGACCACAAGACTATTGACCCATGTTGTTGGCTCAGTCACTTGTTCAATAACATCAGCTTTTAACAGGTCATCAAGTGTGTGTCTCAGTCTATCCATAACTGCCAGTGGTACTTTTCTGCAGCCATGTATGACAGGAGTGACTGTAGGATCAATGTGGATGTGATGTTCTCCTGAGAACTCACCAAGTCCTTCAAAGACACTTGCATGTTGCTTTAGCAGCTCGTCTTTTGTAGTTGGGTACTTGACTGCGAGCGCATCAATGTCCATCCTTTTTATTAGACCTAATGCTTCACATGCATCCTTGCCTAGGATAGCTGTGTCTGAGTGGTTTGACACATAAAACAGCAGGTTGGATTTGGTTTGAGCATTGGAGCACTCCAGTGAGATTGTTCCCTCCGGTTTCAGTTTAACTCCACCGTACGCCACCAACACTGTATTTGTCGGTTTCAGTTGCAGGTTTACTCGTTTTTCATGCTTGACTTTTCTCATCAGTGTTTTGTACACAGCCTGCGGTAGTACATTTGTTTCTGCTCCTGTGTCTAACTTGAACTTAACCGACATGCTTCCTACATCTATGTCAGCATACCAGGAATTGTCTCTTTTAGCGCGTAGGTGGTCTATGTTCACTGTCCCAATGAAAAGTGAATCTATTTCTGAGCTCAAATTATGCATTTTCATCGTATGTGTTGCTTTTGTAGACTCACACATCTTTGCGTAGTGATTGAGCTTACCACACTTTCGGCACAAGACTCCAAATGCTGGGCAAAGCCTTGGTTGATGTGACTTTCCACATTTCCTGCACACTTGACCCTTTACTTTCTTGCTGTCACTTTGTACTTGTGGTTTTCTTCCTTGTTTCCACTGTTGATTGTCTTTGGACTTGTTCACTGCATGTATTGCTCTTTCTTGTGTTGTAGTACTCATTGCTTGTATTTGTGCTTTGGCAGTCTCCGCTGCTCTGCAGATGTCAATCGCTCTCTCAAGCTTGAGATCAGACTCTCTTAACAGTCTTTCATTGAGCCGTGTATCATTCAAACTGAATACAATCTTGTCTCTGATCATGTCGTTTTCTGATGCACCGAATTCACAGTCCTTGCTTTTCTGTCTCAACTCAGTCACATATTTCTCAATGGCAACTGACTCTGCCATGGGATGAGCCCAAAACTGATGTCTTTCAAACACAGTGTTTTTCTTTGGCTGGCAATATGTTTTGAATGCATATAAAATATCATCCACTGTTAGCTCTGCTTCATCCGCCTGTGCAACATTTAGTGTGTTGTATACATCTAGAGCGTCCTCTCCGAGTGCATGCAGTAAGATAGCTACCTGTACTTTAGCTTCCTTTTCTGCAGCACCACTTGCAGTCATGTATATTTGAAAGCGTTGTTCCCATCTTCTCCAGTTTTCGCTTATATTGCCTGCTAACACGAGCGGGGACGGTAGTTTAAACTGATCCATCTCTTTACCGCTTCCAAGCGTAGCCGCCTGCTCGCTCCCGCTAGCGTAGCCGTTAGCAAAAGTCCGTGGCTAACTCCGGCAAACAAAAAAAAATAAAATCGGCGCACTGGACCACTTCTGACACCATGTACTATTTTCGTTTTGCAATTATATATATGTATATGACGTGCACTGAGGTGAGAGGAATTAAAACTGGCAAGTAGACTGTTTACTCTTTATTTAACAACAGCCGTGCCGGCCACAACCTTCATCAGTCAAACTCACCTAACCAGAACAACACACTCCCAGGAAATCCCTCCGCCTCTAAGCGGGCACTATTTAACATAAGTATATGTGCGCTGCACAATATACTACAACTTAGTTTAATTTAAGTAAAATTATAGACTTAAAAATATACTCATAAAATTACAAATACCCCAAAAAATGTACTTAATTACAGTTACATGAGTAGTTCCCTTCAGCACTGTTAATAACTGCCGACTTGAAGGATTTAGGTTTGATGTTTGTAACAAATAAAGGGCTACAGGTGTGTTTTGTGTTTTATTGTTTGTTTGAGCATCTTCAAATCTCAGCAGCTTCATTATCCGAATCAGATCTCTGGCTCCTCGGCCACGTAACCTCATCAAGCAAGAATAAATTTCTCTTAGGTCAATAATGTTTAAGGAACTAGGTTTAAGGCTCCGTAAACACACAGGGTCACTTTAGTGTGTGTAGCTGCTCTGCCTCCTGTCCAGAGATGGGGGACTCGAGTCATATGACTTGACTCGAGTCAGACTTAAGTCGCAAATTTGAGACTTGAGACTTGCTTGACAAATAGTAAAAAAAGACTTGACTTGACTTTGACTTGAGATTCAAGACTTGAGACTTACTGTACTTGTGATTGAGTTAAATTGAGTTAAATGACTCGAAATAACTTGTTGTTTTTTTTTTGTTTTTTTTAAATCTGTTTTTGAACGCATGCAAGAGCGTAATCTAACCACATGAAGCAGAAGGCAAGCAGAGGGAGAGCGCACACTAACTAATAAACCTTAACAGTCGTGACGAAACATGGAAGGCGCTACACCAAAAATTATTTTGGGTAAAGGGATTTAGGGGATCCAGTCCCCTTATTCGGTTTAACCACTATTTGGACATTTGTGATGGACAGGACTCCCTGCAGTTTTGGGCTGTGAACAGACACACCGTCCACTCTTTGTTCAAGGTAGCGTTAAGAGTTATGGCCATCCCTGCATCTAGTGCACCTGTTGAACATGTATCGCTCACAATTGAGTGACAAAGTTCTATCAAATTAAATTTTTTGCAAATGCAATGTAGTGTAAATGGTTGGTCACAGCTTTTTTGCAATAGTACTTATAATTGGTCCTCAGTGTTAGGCTTTGAGTGAAAAGCGTATGGATCGTTTATGGGGATGCACACACACACACAGACACACACACACACACACACATATATATATATATATATATATATATATAGACCCTAAATATAAATATAAAAATAAAATACCTCAGAGTTGCAAGCACAGCCATATTCTTGTCTCGCATGCACACACACGCACATTCAATTTAAAGGGACAATTCACCCAAAAATTAAAATTCTTTCATCATTTTCTCACCCTCATGATAAATTTCTTTGTTTTGATGAACATGATGAACAGTTATTATAAGGAATGTTTGTAACCAAACCATTTATGAGCCCCATTCACTTCCATAGTGGGAAAAAAGAATACTATGGAAGTGAATGGGGCTCATGAAGGGTTTGGTTACAAACATTCCTCAAAATATCTACACGTGTGTTCATCAAAACAAAGAAATTTATACAGGTTTGTAACATCATGAGGGTGAGAAAATGTTGACAGAATTTTAATTTTAGGTGAACCATCCCTAATATTAATAAATTACACTCACTCCAATCATCTCTCTCTCTCTCTCTCTCTCTCTCTCTCTCTCTCTCTCTCTCTAATAGTTAATTCACTTCAAGGTTTGTGTGATTCAATAATTTACATTTTTTGGTTGACGTGATTGATTGTTGTTGTTATTCTGTTGTTAAAAAGGAAGGATCTAATTTAAGGATGTGTTCATGTCCCATTAAAAGGGAATGCCTGTTCAAAAAATGCCATTTGGTTGCATAGAAACCATTGCACTTTTTATATATATATACTTTTCCATGGTCTTCTGCCATGTTTAAGGCATATTGAAACTTTTCATCCTTTTATGTTGGCCTTATTTCAGTTACATTTACATCTTAGGTTTTGTTGTTTTGATTTTTATTCATTTTTAGATTTTTATTGTATTCACAACTCTTGCAACTCTTGTTGCAACCTTTTTGTTGCAAATAAAACTCTCATAGTTTTAAATACTGTAAATACCATAAATACTGTAGATTTAACTTTGTTTAATATATACATTTAGTTAAATCATCAAACATCTGTGTGACTTGACTTGACTTGACTCTCACAAAAATTGACTTGGACTTGCTTGAGACTTGAAGGTTAAGACTTGAGACTTACTTGTGACTTGCACATGTGTGACTTACTCCCACCTCTGCTCTTGTCATGTTTTTGAACCAGAGAACTTGGTGGAAACCCATACAAACACTGTGGAGAACGTGCACAGGAACTCAGCAAGTTAAAAAAGTTACTGTAGCAGAGGTCATGAGTGATACGAGTCAGATTGGTGACAGGTGATGCAGGAGACGTGTCTTTTTTTTAAACATATTAAACTTACTGTTTTTACTGCACACCAATAAATAAAATCTCACGTGTGTTCTGACTCTCACACGTGTTCTACTGTGTGAGTCTCTGATCAGTTTACTGTTACAAACATGATCTGTATTTATATCTATACATTTACTGCGTTCTTTATAGTTGTGAGAATAATTGCCTAAAACAATCTTTTCTGGTAATGTTGCAGACTGTCTGTAAAGAGTACATTGATCTTTGTCCCCCACACACAGATATACACCCCCCCCCCCCCCCCACACACACACACACACGCTCTTGTCCCTTAATTCTCTTGTTCCCTAATTAGTCTTAAAACAGATGGCCGTGCCATAATTATTCCTTACATTACCAACTATGGGAACTAAGGGAGTATAGGTTCACATGCCTATAAGACCTGACCTTATTGGGGTAACTGAGAGGTCAACCTAAACATAGATGCTCATACACATAGCAACACACAGACCCAATACAACCTCCCCCTTCTTGAACGACTATATATTCCTGCTTTTCCTAATAAACTTTGGAACTTCTCTTTGAAAGACTGACACGTGTGTGTTTCATTGAGACTTCCCCAAGGCCTTGTGGAGAACAGAAATCGAGCAGAGGAACGAGAGGCTGAATTTAAGGTTATCCTGCCCAGGCGGCAGATGAAAGAGGGTTACCCTGTCCAGGCGACAGATGAGAAATTCCTTACAATAGTATTCTTCAGGTATTACATAGTTCATAACTGAGGTTTTAATGCTGTTCAGTTATTAATTTATAACTCTGTTTTATTAAGCGGGAATTTTAGAGCTGATTATTTTACAGCACTTTTACTGCTGCTGTGTGTCTTTTACACCAAAATTTATTTACTGTGATTAAAAAATCAGACCATTTGTGCAACATTTGGAAGATGTATTTTTATACATTTTTATTAGGGTTCCTTATAGAAATGAACAAACCCTCTTTCAAAAGATCAACAGATCCTGATCCTCTGCTCTGCTAGTTCCTTTTTTGTTTTAGACAGAGTAATAATCAGCTGCTTCCTTCCCACAATCTTCCCATTCATCTCCCTGATAGCTGTGTAGGCTTCATCTTTAGAGGAATATGTGATGAATCCATATCCTTTTAACATCAAAAACTGTACAAGGAGATACAGAACGCAAACAATGAGCATTACACACACTAAAATATATATAAAACAGAACAGCTATGCTGTGTTAGTATCAGTGAACTGTGATTGAACCCCCTATAGTCCATATATACATCTTATCTATCTATACTGATCAAATTTCAGAGAGCAGCTATACAAAATACAGTGTATGGAAAAAAACACGTCTCCTAAAAGAGAGAGTAAGGGGAAGTGAACACAGTGTATTGGGAAAGGAAGTAGTAGTCCACCTTTGCTCTGCTGATATTCCTGAAATTGAGGAACTCCTTATAGAGGGGATACTCATCAACATTAGAGTCCAAACCCCTAAGGAACAGCTCAACTCCCTGCAGAACAGAGGGCAAAGTTCAGTTAACATCCAGTGTGTTAAATAAATCAATCAGTGAAACAGAAAAATAAACAGAAAATCACAAAGCAGCATGTAAAAGTGAGTACAGTGTGCCTCTTGTAATGACACAGGACAGAAGCGGACCCAAACGCAGGATAGCTAAAACAAAAGGGATTTATTAACAAATACACAAAACAGGAACACGGACTCGAGACAGGACTAAACAAAACTAAGACCACAGTCGATGCCATGCTGCACGAGGCAACGCGGCACAGTTAAATACAAAAGACAATGATAACACAATTAGGATCAGGTGTGACGACAGGGAGGAGCAGACGAAGGCGGGGGAAACATGTGACGAGAAACGTAAATAAATGCACGTGGCCAGAGTCCGGGCAGAGTCCTGACAGAGCCCCCCCAAGGCGCGGCTCCCGACAATCTGTCTAGGCAGTCCCGACGGGTCCGGGAGGGGGGGAGCAAGGCACATGGCAAGGCAGGTGGGGGGAGCAAGGCACACGGCGAGACAGGCGGGGGGAGCAAGGCACACGGCGAGATAGGTGGGGGGAGCAAGGCACACGGCGAGGCAGGGGGGGAGCAAGGCACACGGCGAGGCAGGTGGGGGGAGCAAGGCACACGGTGGCGCAGCCAGAGAGGGCCGAGCGAAGTCCACAGCTGAGCTGAAGGGCCGAGCGGCATCCACAGCCGAGCTGAAGGGCAGAGCGACATCCACAGCCTAGCTGAAGGGCCAGGTGACGTCTACATCCGAGCGGAAGGGCCAAGCGACGTCCACAGCCGAGCGGAAGGGCCGAGCGACATCCACAGCCGAGCAGAAGGGCCGAGCGACGTCCACAGCCGAGCGGAAGGGCCGAGCGACGTCCACAGCCGAGCGGAAGGGCCGAGCGACGTCCACAGCCGAGCGGAAGGGCCGAGCGACGTCCACAGCCGAGCGGAAGGGCCGAGCGAAGTCCACAGCCGAGCGGAAGGGCCGAGCACAACCCCCCTACCAGAGTCCAGCAAAACCAGAAAGGGGGGGAGGGAGGGAGGGAGGGAGGGTGGTAAAAATCCTCCAGAACAAAAAAAAAACACAACAAAACAAAAACAGGGCAAAACGCGGGCCTGCAACACCCCCTGCGGACAGGTGCGGGGCGATGTCACAGGACACTGAAAAATCAAAACAAAACTCGGGCTGGCGACATGGCCCGCAACCAGGAAGTGAGGCGGCGCCCCCCCGGAGAAACCGGAAGCGGGGCGGCGTCCCTCACCAAAAAAATGCGGACCGATGTCACCAAACTCGCCGAGTCCAGGAGGGAAAATTCAAATAAGAAAAAAGGAACACCTAATCGGCTGGTCCAGGTTGGCACTATCCCGCTGGGTCCTAATGTGGCGGCATCTTCTGTAATGACACGGGACAGAAGCAGACCCAAACGCAGGATAGCTAAAACAAAAGGGATTTATTAACAAATACACAAAACAGGAAAACGGACTCGAGACAGGACTAAACAAAACAAAACAGGAAAACGGACTCGAGACAGGACTAAACAAAACTAAGACCACAGTCGATGCCAGTTAAATACAAAAGACAATGATAACACAATAAGGATCAGGTGTGACGACAGGGAGGAGCAGACGAAGGCGGGGCAGACACGTGACGAGAAACTTAAATAAATGCACGTGGCCAGAGTCCGGGCAGAGTCCTGACACCTCTAGCTTCATGACAATCAGATCATATTAGCGGCACGTCCCCGTGTCCATATAGGGACACAAAGGCACGTCCACTCAGGTCTGCGATGTACAGACAGACTTTAATGCTGTACCTTTGGGTTTGGTGTGCTGTAGGAAGTCTTCTGTTTCCAAACATCCACTGCCTCCTCCCTCTGCTCTATCTTTTTCTTTTTAGCCAAGTCCTCAACTTTTTCTTTCTTTTCTATGACCTCTTCAATCTTGTCCTTCTTCTTAAGAACTTTCCACCTTTTTTTCTCGACCAGTTTAAGGATCTCCTTCTCCTTGCTGACCTCCTGCTCCTTAAGCTTCTCTGCCTCATCTGGCTTAGCATCCAGTATGTCCATAATTTCTCCCCATGTCTGTTTTGGAGGAGTCGGCGAAGAGTCCATGGACGCAGCGTTATCTGTCTGGACAGGAGGCAGATCCAAGGCCAGTTGAGGTTCAGGCGATCAGGATCAGGAGATGTAGGCTCGTGTTGAGAGAAAGTCACAGGTGGAGACACAGGCTCCAGTTGAGACAAGGTTTTAGGTGGAGACACTGACTAATGTTGAGACAAAGTCTCAGGAGGAGACGCAGGCTTGGGTTGAGACATGGTCTCAGGTGGAGACATGGTCTCAGGTGGAGACACAGGCTTTGGGGGAGACCCAGGTACAGTGGGAGATGCAGGTGCGGGTGGAGACACAGGTTCAGGCAGAAATACAGCTTTGGGTAGAGTCACATGTTGGGGTGGCGACAGAGTCTCAGGTGGAGACACAGACTCCAGTTGTTCTTCTTCAACAGTCTCCACCGTTGGGGGATTGGGGTAGACGTCAGGTGGCAGGTCGTGGTAGTACTCTTGGCAGTCCACAGGCTTGTACACAGAGTAGTACACGGGGTCGTACACAGGGTAGTACACAGGGACGTACACAAGGTCGTACACAAGGTCGTACACAATGTCGTACATGGGGTCTTACACAGGGTAGTACACGGGGTCATTCATGGGGTCGTTCACGGGGTCATACACGGGGTCGTACACGAGGTCATACACGGGGTAGTACATGGGGTCGTTCATGGGGTCATACATGGGGTCGTACAGTACACGGGGTCGTACACGGGGTCGTACATGAGGTTGTACACGAGGTCATACATGGGGTCATACACGATTTTGTACACAAGGTCATACATGGGGTAGTACACGGGGTCGTACACAGGGTCGTACACGGGGTCGTACACGGGATCGATGTTGATAGGGACGTGTACAGAGTCAGGTGTAGTGGCAGGCACATCCACTGTTTCTTTAGGCTGGAACTGAAAGAAGAAACAGAGTTGTCTTTTAGAGAAACTGATTGTTTCAGAAAAACAAAAAGAAATGAACAGGTTCATACTGAGGCTTACTGATGAAAATAATGACATTTCTCATGAGAAACAGACCTGGATCTATTACTTATTATACTGTATCTTGCGTGTTAAATCATCATGTCTAAGTCTTTAGTGCTCGCTAAGACAATGAGCTACTTGTCTTATTATTTATTATCAAATGAATATAAATTTAAGTGAATATTAAACTATACAAACTTAATATTAAACTAGACAGTATGAATGCTTAAATAAAATGGATCCTGTTGATCAAATTAAAATTTTTCTATTCAATTCAATTTATTTGTATAGCACTTTAACAATTGACATTGTCTCAAAGCAGCTTTATAGAACATAAACATAAAACAAAAGTTTATTATAAAGATTAATATAATACAAAAATTCAAGATTAATATTATTCATTCATTCATTCATTCATCTTCTACCGCTTATCCGAACTACCTCGGGTCACGGGGAGCCTGTGCCTATCCCAGGCGTCATTGGGCATCAAGGCAGGATACACCCTGGACGGAGTGCCAACCCATCGCAGGGCACACACACTCTCATTCACTCACGCAATCACACACTAGGGACAATTTTCCAGAGATGCCAATCAACCTACCATGCATGTCTTTGGACTGAGGGAGGAAACTGGAGTACCCGGAGGAAACCCCCGAGGCACGGGGAGAACAGGCAAACTCCACACACACACAAGGTGGAGGCGGGAATCGAACCCCGACCCTGGAGGTGTGAGGGAACGTGCTAACCACTAAGCCACCGTGCCCCCTCTAAATGTATATATTTATTTAAAATTTACTAATCAACAAAGTCATAATCAGGAAACTTACCATTTTCCAAACTTGATAGTGTGATGTGCTCATCTGAAAAGTCAATTTTGTGCAAATGAAAGTTTGCTGTGTTAAAAGTGTGGTGTGTGTTGTGTATAAAGTTTGGTGTGTGTTGTGTAAAACGTGTGGTGTGTGTTGCGTGAAAATAATAACGTATGCTGTGTAAATCGTGAATAGTATAAGTGTCTCTAAATAGTCGCTCACTCGATGACGTTCGCTCACTGTGTTTAAATTCGAATGTCAACAATTTAAATGTAAACGGTGATTTTGTGTTCCGCATCATCTATGACATCACAGGACTCATCCTACAGCATCCTTCAGTGTTATACACTACACTACTAACATATGTAACCATATGTTTACCTTCAAAACCACAACACAACATGACAATCATTTTATTCTATTCAACACGTCCTGACTAGTATTTTAAGATATGAGCGGCTCAGCCCCAAGAGGCCTCGCTCTAATGTTTGTGCTAAAATATATTCACACTGGTATCTTCATGCTTTAATCACAGTCTATATATCTGTGTAAATCTCAGGATTATCTGATTTCTAAGAACAACAATGTGAATCAAATGAAGTGAAGTTATTAGGTTTCTTTCCTCCTCATGCTGCTTTTTTTATTCTTTGTCATATTGACATTACTACAGTCAGCTATCAGGACAGGAAAGATCAGCTCAGCCACCACTTTCACTCCAACACTTTCACAACAATCACTTTAGCTTATTTTATTTTACAATAGATTTTTTAATCTATTCTACTTTATTTTATTTTGCTGTATTTTATATTTCTAAATCCCCCTTTTTGACATTATTCTATAGGATTATATCTTTTATAAAACAGACACTTGTAAATAGCAGCTCACTGCATGTGGTATCCTGTATGTTTGTGTGTCATCAATAGAATTCAAATTTCATCATAAAAATTGTGACCATATACTCTTTCTGATGTCTTGCACATTCAACAACAAGGACACTAATCCATTTATTTCCTTTAATAAGGCCGATACTTTTCACCTGACTACACAGTAAAAGAAGAAAAACTTTTTCCTTTTTCCCACATCTATTATTTACTAAATTTGTTTTTAGATTTGTGGAATCATTCCTTGCTGCAGAACCTGTCTAAAATAAACAGCAAATACTGTAGAAAAGACAGATTTAAATAACCTACATATCATTTTATTTCTATTTTATTTAAACAGCAACAATTTCTCTAATATGATCCACACCTCAGTTTCATACCCTGTTCATATCACACCTTCACTGAACACAGTCTCCTCCTGCTTTAGGCTGATGTCTTCTGCAGGTGCAATTTACACCTGAGATTGTACACACACACACACACACACACACACAGACACACAGTCGCCAGTCACCGGCATTCTGGGAGTTTCTCCCTCGCCGTGGTGAGCAGCCTGGGCCATCATCCAGCCGCTCCCTACCCCCTTCTAGCTCACTCAGGGCAGTGAAAAAGGTTAGTGTGGCGGCCCGTGCCCCCCCGTCTAAGACTAGGGCGGCCGGTAAGCGTACCCGGGCCCAGACCCATTAGGTGAGAGGGGACCTTAGGCCCGTTATCTCAGCCAGACGGGCCACAAAGGAGTCCTGATGCCCGAGGGCTGGGGTTCCTAGGAGCGTCCTATTCAGGAACGCTCCCCCTACTGCCTGCCCCACCGCCTTTGCCGTTTTGGGGGGCAGTAGGGTCTGTGCCTACTCTCCTTCCTTGCACAGATCTCCCTGGGTTAGCACTTGCCAGTCCGCTGTTTCAGGGCACCCGGGAGGTCTGCACGAGGTTGACACCACTGTCGGACAACCAGGCAGCATGGGGACTTCTGCCAGGGGTGCCTCAGTGGGTCCTGGATACTGTAAAAAAGGGTACAGGATCCAGTTTTCCTCCTGTCCTATGCACTTCCAAGGTGTGTTGTCCACGATAGTGGGCGGGCATCAGGCGGTGTTCCTCCAAGAGGAACTTCTCTTGCTTCTGAGGAAAGGGGTCATAGAGCCTGTTCCCCTCCCAGAGCGGGACTCCAGCTTTACAGCCGATATATCATTGTTCCCAAGAAGGACGGGGGGCTGCGTCCGTTTTTGGACCTGCGGGCTCTGAACTGTACTCTGAAGACTTACAAGTTCAAGATGCTCACGCTCAAGCTTATTGTGTCCCAGATCAGGTCCAACGACGATTTGTGACGATTGACCTCAAAGACGCCTATTTTCACATAGGCATTCTGCCAGTGCACAGGAAGTTCCTCAGGTTCACTTTCGGGGGCGAAGCCTACCAGTATTGTGTTCTCCCTTTTAGCCTAGCCTTTTCACCATGCATGTTTACAAAGTGCATGGACGCTGCCCTGGCACCGTTGCATCTCCAGGGCATCCGTGTACAGAATTACCTGGACAACTGGCTCATTCTGGCCCAGTCGAAGGCTATGGCGGCCAGTCATCGAGATGCTGTGCTTGCCCACATGAGGTCTTTAGGCCTCAGGCTGAACCTAGGAAAGTGTGTGCTTTCTCTTTCTCAGAGAACCACCTTTCTGGGAGTAGTTTGGGACTTCACCACGATGCGGGCACATCTGTCTCCCACTCGGATGGCTTCCATCTTGTCAGCAGTGAAAGCTATTCGGCTAGGCCAAGGCCTCTCTGTCGCCGAGGCACAGAGGGTGCTCGGCCTCATGTCGGCAGCAGCCAACGTTATCCCTATGGGTTTGCTTCACATGAGGCCATTCCACCTCTGGCTCAGGACTTCCATCCTCGCAGACATCCCCTCAGGGTTATAATGGTTACGCGCTGTGGTTCTCCCTCTCTCATCCGTCCCCATTTGGCCTGGATGCCTTGGTATGTACGTGGCCGAGGCTCCGTCTGTACGCCTTTCCTCTGGTAGCTCTGCTTTCGCAAGTCCTAGCCAGAGTGCACCACGACCGAGTCAACCTTCTCCTAGTTGATGATCTGTTCCCAGACTGCTCGTGCTCTCTCACAGCCTCTGGCACAGTCATCGGGCAGTGATTGGCAGCATGTGTATTGGCGTTCCCATAGCGTCAGCCGTGACGCAGCATTGAGTTTCCTCAAAAGGGAATTACACCAGGTTATGTATGTAACCCGGTTCCCTGAGAAGGGAATGAGACGCTGCATCACTGGCCATGCCCCGGGGGTCCTCTTGCGCTTCCTTCAGACAAATAGAAGCTGGAGCAGCGTGACGTAGATGCCCTTATATAGACTTGCTGGCACGTAATCACTTCGTCACGTGTCCTTTTTTCCGAGCCATTAAATTGCCGCGTGTGCACACAGAGCTTCAGACACAACTTCCTCAAAGAAGCATTCCCATAGCGTCAGCCCTCAAGCAGCGTCTCGTTCCCTCCTCAGGGAACCGGGTTACATACATAACCTGGTGTAGTTCTACCGAGTCGATAACGTGGCGAGACACAGTTAGTCTGTTCTACAGGTAGTGTGTACAGTATGAGGAATGGTCTGTCATCACTTTGAGGTATGATATCTACATCAATGACATCTGCTCCGTGTGATATTATTATATTACATTGTACTTTCTGAAATAAAATAAAGTCAACTAAAGTTTGATAGAAAACAAATAAAGAAATTAAATTTTACAGACTGAAGTACATGCACAAATCACAAAGTAATTATTGTGGTTAACGCTTTCCAGTAAAAATGTACAAAACCTAACGGTAGGTGATGCATTTTTTCAGATGAAGAACACACACAAATTTGATTATTGTGTAGCCAGGTGCTAAAATATACATTATTGTAGTGTTTTAAAAAAGGGTCATGGCTCCTTTAAGAGACGCACTTTCTCCTCTTTCAATAAAGTAAATAAATAAAATGTTTGTCACTGTGAGAGAACTTCGTTTATTGTGCTTGCCGCGAGTTGGTGATTGTGTTGGACACATTTGGATTTAATGTGCTTGTGATGAGTGAATCTCGTGGTAATTTAACAGATTAGCCACTACCGTATTTGTTAGTATTTGTCCGTATTTTTCAGTATTTGTTTGTATTTAAAAGTATTATTAGCTAGTATTAGCTTGTATTAGCTGATAGTATTTGCTAGTATCGTTTTAAGTATGTGTTTTTGTTTAACCTGACAAGTATCTCAATTAGTAGTTGAATCTTGTTTTTTTTTTTTGTTAGAATATGGCCTTCTGAGGTGTGTTCTGGTTTGATTTAAGTGAGATTCAACCTTGCATCACCAAATTCACTGTAGATTCTTCTTTTTGTAAAATTGTTTAAATCAGGCTTTTGGTTTTGTTCAAATTTGCTCCCATCGACCGCTGTATTCTTTTTTTCTTTTTCTCCTTACAAACAGCAGTCAGATTAAACCCCAATTTGAGAAAAGCATTGTTGCTTCCGGTGTGTTGTGTTCTTTTTTTACACCCGGCCACAATTGTAATAGAATTGTGGTCATGTTTAACATTGTGGAATAAATAACATTAAAAATATGAAATAAAACACTTGGGACAATAGGATGCAATGCAGAGTTACAATCCCAAATCTTTCTTTAATCCTACATACTTTTCATATTTCCTGTCTTCACAGTGTGGGCCAGGACATGGCCATGAATTCTCTTATAATCTGTGTCTATAGATTAGAAACATTAAATCTATTTAGAATAGTATGTATATATGTATAAATATATACATATAGGAGTATCTTGGCTCAATTTGCTAAGGCTATGGGTTTTTGAATGGACAACTGGGGTTCAAGATGCCACTGGTGGGCCCTTGAACAAAGCCCTTAACCTTCATTACTCCAGGGTTGCTGTATCATGGCTGACCCTGCACTTTGACCCCAACATGCAAAGAAAAGAATTTCACTGTGCTGTAACGTGGATGTGACAAATCCAGACAACTAAGTGACTCCTGCTCTGTACTGCGACTGGGCAGAAGACTGAACTGAGCGAAAATACAGTTTATTAACAGTTTATTCTTCCACTTCTGAAGTCTGTCATCATATTAAAAAGGATTGCGGAAGGAGTCTGAATAATTCCAGAGTGCACTGTATGTTAAGTGGACTGTTAAGCAGAAAATTGTTAAAGATATAAGATAATAAAGGTCTTTTACACACAGTACCTGTAGGTTGTTTCCACCAGCAAGCAGCACAGAAAGACCGAGCAGTTTGAGTAAAGTTTATTATTTCTGAGGAGACATTGAACATTTTTATATCAACTATAATAAACCCATCCTAATAGTGCATACAGTTAAATAGTCTGTTTCTACATTCTGCATTCATTACTGTTCCAGTTTCTGCACACAAAATGTCCAGTGTAGCTCAGGGACAAATTCAATCTCACACCTCACTTATAGTTTTTATAAACACTTTTACTAATATTTTATTTTGGATCACAAAACCTCACAGATGATTTATTACTCATACAGAATCCAGCATATAGAGGCTGAGTGAATGTGGTGTGGACTCTGTGGAGGAGCCTCATGGTGTCAGAGACGCTGTAGAAGGACAGAGTTCCTGCACTGTGATCCACATACACTCCTATTCTGGAGGATGATGGACCTCGGAGCTCAGTCTTAATGTTGTTGTGCCAGAAAGAGACAGAGGAAGAAGAACACCGCAGACTCCAGGACTGACTGTTGTATCCAAACACACACTCATAATCCCGTCCTTTTCTGTTAATCTCTTTATATGTCACTGATATGTACACAACATAACCGCTCCACTCCACCTCCCAGTAACAGCGTCCACACACACTCTCCTTACACAACACCTGAGGCCAGGAGACAAATCTCTCTGTATGATCCGAGTATCGCTGTTGTGTCTTACTCAATGTCACCACTCTGTTCTCAGACAGAATGAGATGATGATGTGCTGTGTTTGGATCCAGAGTCAGATAACAGAAATCTACAGTAATAAAATGTCCACATGTTAGATGTTAATCACAGGATTTATAATAAGTGTGTGTGATACACCTGTCTGTGTTTCTATCCTCCTAATGCAGCTCTATAAACATGGATCAGATTTAGATCAACAATACAGACATTTTAACAGTGTGTGTGTGTGTGTGTGTGTGTGTGTGTGTGTCTGTGTTTGTGTGTGTGTGTGTGTGTGTGTGTGTGTAAAACCTACACTGCAGAAAATCTTCTCTGCTCTTTGGTTCTGAAGGTAAAATCATCTGAACTGCTGCAGCTTTGGAGACACAGAGACAAAATGGAGACAGAAAAATGACGTGGAAACAGTTTAAAGTGTGAATGTGAAAAATTTGCTTCCTCACGTTTATATGAGACGTCAACAACATCACCATCTCAATTTATTCATCAGCTACGATTTTCTCCAAAAGTGTAAGATTTGTACTTTGTTTATCTGCTAAATTGATCTTGATGTCATTTACAAGACTGATGCAGTCTTGTTCCTGCTTACTTCTTATTTCTGTTAGATGAATTTTATGGGGGGGGGGGGGGGCATGGCTTAGTGGTTAGCACGTTCGCCTCACACCTCCAGGGTTGGGGTTTGATTCCCGCCTCCACCTTGTGTGTGTGGAGTTTGCATGTTCTCCCCGTGCCTCGGGGGTTTCCTCCCCCGGTCCAAAGATGCATAGTAGGTTGATTGGCATCTCTGGAAAATTGTCAGTAGTGTGTGATTGCATGAGTGAATGAGAGTGTGTGTGTGTGTGTGTGCCCTGCGATGGGTTGGCACTCCGTCCACGGTGTATCCTGCCTTGATGCCCGATGACGCCTGAGATAGGCACAGGCTCCCCGTGACCCGAGGTAGTTCGGATAAGCGGTATAAAATGAATGAATGAATGAATGAATTTTATGGCTCTTTTTACTGTGATACAGAAACAATTTTTGTTTGTTCACCTTCTGGTCTGATTTTGTTGAATTCCTCCTCACAGATTTGCTCAACTCGTTTTTTCAGATCTGAGAGAGATTTCCTCACTCCATCAAATGAGAGATGTTGATTGACAGTGAAGCTGAGTGAGTCGTCACATCCAGGAGAAACACAGAGAGACGGGAAACTCTACAGAGAGGAAACACATTATAGAGAAGGAGAAAAGTGGACGAGAGGAACGAATGAATCTCAGACTGAATCAGAACAAAGACACACTTGTGATCTCAGACAGGAACATTTCTTGTTGCTGTAATGAGCTTTTAGGAGGAAACTTTGTGAGGAACAGCGCCCTCTGTAGATCAGACAGTGAGTGTTACCTGGAGGAAGTGGATGTCATCGTGTGTGTGTGAAAGCTGCTCCAGCTCAGTGACTCTCCTCTTAAGATCAGCAATCTCCTGCTCCAGTTGATTCAGGAGTCGTTCAGCTCGACACATTTCAGCTTTCTCCTGAGCTCTGATCAGCTCCGTCACCTCCGAGCGCTTTTTCTCCATGGAGCTGATTATCTCAGTAAAGATCCTCGCACGGTCATCTACTGCTGCCTGTGAATGTATCTGTTAGAACACACACATGTATACACACACACACACACACACACACACACACACACATGTGCACACACACAGATCCATTTAAAGATCAACTCTTTATCTCACAGTGACTCTATAATGTGTGTGTTTATGTGAATCTCTCAGTTTCCTCCTCACCTTAATAATGTCCACAGTCTGTTTCAGCTCCTGCACCTTCTTCTGCTTCTCCTGGATCCTCTGCTGGGATTTCATCTGATCCTCCTTTAACTCATTCTGAGACCAAATACAATATGTTTAATTAATAGAAATAAAACTAAAATACAAAGAATTGTAGCTGTAATTAAATAAGAAACTACTACATTGTCCCCAGCACACATCATCACACTCATCACCCTCTCCTTTCCTGCTGATCTCTTTATATCAGACTGCTCTTAACATGGTGCCCTGTGATGATGTGGAGTCCCACCAGGGTGAACTCTCCTGGTTACCACCAGAGGCTCCTCAACCTGGATCAGGACAAATATATTTAGACCAAACTCTGAGAAGAAGCTTCCCAGATCTCCAGCTCAGGGTTCTTTTTACATTTCCACAATCACTTTCACTCACTCGTTTAGTTGAAGGTGTTGTTTGTACTCGAGAATGACCTTAAACATCTTCCACTGGTATTACACCATATGTTATATGTAGATATATAGTATTTTACATTTTAAATTAATATTTTTAAATTAATTTTACACTTGAATTGTATGTGTATTAATTTATTATTATTCATTCATTCATTTATTAATTTTTATTCTTATTTTTCTTCCTCTTCTTATATATATTTATTTCTTATTAGTCTTTCTTCTGTTTCTGTATAGTACTTCTGTAAAGTTGCTTTGAGACAATGGGAATAGTTTAAACACAGATACAAATAAACTGAATTAGATTTTAAATTTGTAGTGTGTGTGCATATATAAATATAAAGTAAATATAAATGTGTCTTAATGAAGCTTCAACATTTTTATAAGTAAAACAAAATAGACTTTGAAATCAGAAAAAAGTGGCACATGACCGTGTTAAATATCTTTTTCATCATCATCATCATCATCATCATCATCATCGTCGTCATTGTCATGCCGTTGGCTGTTTAAAGTACACTGACTGGTCTGAGCTGTTTCACACATCTTTACAAAACACACTTTGACTTTTACTAAAAATCCACCTTACACTGAATGACAGTCATATAACCAATCAGATCACCTCAATAGACATTAGATTAGAAATATAATTTGTAGAAATTAACTTAAAAAAGAATATTAATATCCAGTTCTCACCTGTTTTTTAGTTCTTTCTGCTTTAGCTGAAACTGTATCATGACCTTTGTGTTCTTCCATCAGACACAAGTAACAGATGAAGCTTTGGTCAGTACGACAGTAGATCTCCATCAGTTTGTCATGTTCAGAGCAGATCTTCTCTTGGAGCTCTGCACAGGCTTCAACTAACTTGTGCTTCTTAAAGGCAGGAGACTGATAGTGAGGTTTAAGATGATCTTCACAATAGGAGGCCAAACAAACCAGACAGTAATTGACAGCTTTGTGTTTTCTCCCGGTGCAAAAATCACACTCCACATCTCCAGGTCCAGCGTAACAGTGAGCAGGAGAAGCAGCTTGGAGTTCAGTCTTCTTCAGTTTCTCCACCACTTCAGCCAGTATGTTGTTCTTGTATAAAACAGGCCTTGTAGTGAAAGTCTCTCTACACTGAGGACAGCTGTAGACACCCTTCACATCCTTCTGATCCCAGTGAGTATTAATACACACCTTACAGAAACTGTGACCACAGGGAATAGCCACTGGATCATTCAGGAGATCCAGACACACTGGACAGCTGAAGTGATCCACAGAAAAATGATCTACTGAAATACTGGCCTCTGCCATTTTCCTGCATGAAGGAGAGAGAGAGAGAGAGAGAGAGAGAGAGAGAGTTCTATAAGTTTCGTTTTCCCTGAAATGAACTTCCTAGTTCAGTGTGTTATAGTGTAACAGAGAGAGGAGGTGTGGCTTTACATAGAAAAGGAGCTCAGACTTTAACCTCACACACACACACACACACACACACACACACACACACACACACACACACACACACACACACAGGAATTGGGCATTGCTTTCATTGGGATTCCAGAAAAAAAGCTACTCATTTGTAAATATTTCACACTTGTGATATGCCTTTGTCCAGCAGGGGGCAAAATCTGATCTGCGAACAAGCTTCACACACACATGTTGTGTTTTACAGTATTGTACAAAGTACTAGAAAGCAATACTTGAGTAAAAGTACAAGTATCGTACTAGAAAAAGACTTTGGTAGAAGTGAAAGTTACCTTTTAAAATATTACTCAAGTAAAAGTCTTAAAGTATCTGATATTTACTGTACTTAAGTATCAAAAGTAATTTTCTGATATTTAATGTACTTAAGTATTTGAAGTAAAAGTAAAAAGTAAAATTTCAGTGATTTTCGGTAGGCATAAGAGACACTTCATCCGGTAGAAAGATTCATTCATTCCAATGTACAGAAACATTTCTTGCAAATACAGCCACGAGTGTATAACGTTATCTTCTTCAACCTGTTCAATGAGCTCACCACTATCGTCGGGGTGGTCGTCTACGATAACGGGAGGTCCTCCAGTAGGTGCTTCCATGGCGGTTTCAGTTGTGCTTCCTCCTCCTTTGGCAACATTACGCTGAAATAGAGCATGCAGAGCGTAATGCAATCAAGGAGCAGAGATTCGCCAAACCTCCCTTATTGCAATCGCACACATTTCTTCTGGTTTTATTTTGTAGTAACGAGTAACGAAGATGCTTAGTGGAAATATATCGGAGTAAAAGTTTACATTTTATCTAGGAAATGTAGTGGAGTAAAAGTGAAAGTTGACATAAATTTAAATAGGGAAGTAAAGTACAGATACGTGAAATTTCTACTTAAGTACAGTAACGAAGTAGCTCGTTTATGAATTTTTGATTCATAAGCCTTCAAGTCAATTTGACCTGGAGCACAACAGGTATTATTATTTGCTGCCATTAAAAATGGTAAAAATGGTGTCAAAACAATATCCTGACTTTGAAATATACTGTGAAAGTATCATCAGTGTTTGTGTGTGTTACTGAGCTAAGTGTGCTAAGTGTGTTTTGTGTAGGTCTGTTTTCTGTTTATTCCCATTTTCTCTTTTTTTTCCCATTTTGTTTTTGCTTGCCCCACTGACTGTTTTTCCGGTTTATTGACGTGTTTTTTGGATTGTTTTGCCTTGAACTCTTTATTAAACTCTGTTTCACCAAACATGGATTCTGATTCTCACTCATTACACTTATTTTGTCCTTTTTTCATAGACATGGCTGCTTGTTTTGTCTTGAGGGATCTGTCAACACAAGAGGGAAAGAGCTGAACCTTTATTAACAGTTATAATGTTTATAATAGTAATAATGTTAAACGTAATAATAATTTAGTAGGTGGTTTATTAACTAATTATTAACTGAATTAACATTTGTTAAATTTAAATTTAACATATGTTAAATTTAAATTTAATTAATTTGTTAAATTTGTTATTAAAATAACAAACTTGTGCCATCACCGCTCCTATTGAGAAAGAAAGGAAGAAAGAAATTGTTTACTTCCTTCATTTTTTCTCTTTATCCATTCCATCACATTTACAGGAAGGTTTGTACGGTGGCCGGGAAGTGGAAAACCAATTAACAAATCCGAAAACACATTATCAAATCCGAAAACAAGTTAAGAAATCCGAAAACACATTAACAAATCCCAAAACAAATTAACAAATCCTAAAACAAATTAACAAATCCGAAAACACATTAACAAATCCCAAAACAAATTAACAAATCCGAAAACACATTAACAAATCCGAAAACAAATGAACAAATCCGAAAACAGCATTAACAAATCCCAAAAACAAATTAACAAATCCAAAAACACATTAACAAATCCCAAAACAAATTAACAAATCCGAAAACACATTAACAAATCCCAAAACAAATTAACAAATCTGAAAACAAATTAACAAATCCCAAAACAAATTAACAAATCTGAAAACAAATTAACAAATCCCAAAACAAATTAACAAATCCGAAAACACTAACAAATCCCAAAACAAATTAACAAATCCGAAAACACATTAACAAATACCAAAACAAATTAACAAATCCGAAAACACATTAACAAATCCCAAAACAAATTAACAAATCTGAAAACAAATTAACAAATCCCAAAACAAATTAACAAATCCGAAAACACATTAACAAATCCCAAAACAAATTAACAAATCCAAAAACACATTAACAAATCCCAAAACAAATTAACAAATCCGAAAACACATTAACAAATCCCAAAAACAAATTAACAAATCCAAAAACACATTAACAAATCCCAAAACAAATTAACAAATCCGAAAACACATTAACAAATCCCAAAACAAATTAACAAATCTGAAAACAAATTAACAAATCCCAAAACAAATTAACAAATCTGAAAACAAATTAACAAATCCCAAAACAAATTAACAAATCCGAAAACACTAACAAATCCCAAAACAAATTAACAAATCCGAAAACACATTAACAAATACCAAAACAAATTAACAAATCCAAAACAAATTAACAAATCCGAAAACACATTAACAAATCCCAAAACAAATTAACAAATCTGAAAACAAATTAACAAATCCCAAAACAAATTAACAAATCCCAAAACACATTAACAAATCCCAAAACAAATTAACAAATCCAAAAACACATTAACAAATCCCAAAACAAATTAACAAATCCGAAAACACATTAACAAATCCCAAAACAAATTAACAAATTTCAAAACAAATTAACAAATCTGAAAACAAATTAACAAATCCGAAAACAAATCCGAAAACACATTAACAAATCCAAAAACACATTTTGTTAATTTGGATTTGTTAATTTGTTTTGGGATTTGTTGATGTGTTTTGGGATTTGTTAATGTGTTTTCGGATTTGTTAATTTGTTTTCGTATTTGTTAATTTGTTTTTGGATTTGTTAATGTGTTTTGGGATTTGTTAACTTGTTTTCGGATTTGTTAATGTGTTTTGCAATTCTCTGCCACCGTAAAAAACGCTGACTAAGACTAAATTAACATGCATTATTGTTGACGAAAAAAGACGAGACGAAAATATTTAGTATAAAATAAAAACTAAGATAAAATCTCTCTTCATTTTCGTCTACAATTGTCTCTGCTTTTTCATCAGCTGTTACGCCTTTAAAATATTCAGAAAGAGTTCGCGGCTTCACGCTGTTTAGTGTGTGCGTAGAAACACTTCATCCGAGCCTCTAGTCCACCGTCTAGTCAGGCGTCTAGAGACAGGCCTTTAATTTAGTGTTGAGATGTTCAACCATGACAGTAGGAGGTTACCACATTATATTACGTTTAATTTATAATTTATAGTTGTGCGTCTTCTGACTGAAAAGTCGTTGCGCATCAGGAATTTAGTCCAGCCAGCCAGCGCTTGCAGTAAAACTGTTGCATACACTTCTTTTGCCTTGGCCCTGATCATTTTACGTGAGACTCTGAGATGCTTTGCCCGCATGCTGTGGATCCACTCACACACGCTCACCTCCAGCACTTCACTGGCCTTCTTCCTCCCTCCACCTCACAGTCTGGCCCCGGACAGACGTTGCAGGTCAGCTTTATTTATACGCCATTCTCGCACTCTCTTTGGATCAACCGAGAAATGTCTTGCCGCTGCTTCTCCCGAATTTTTTTCGGAAAATTTGACAACTGTCAGCTTAAATGTCAAATCATACTTTTTTCTTTTTGTCTCCATGGTGGTATTGAGAGGATTAAGAAAAACTGAATACTAAAAGAAAGTTTGTTAACCTCTTTGTTATGTTGCCATAGTGATGAGTCGTTCATGAACGGTTGCGTCTGTCACGTGAAATCTAATCAAAACATAGAACAGACGATCTGATGGGTTTTAGAAGATCAAATACAACCCGATACTAAAAAACAGACCAGGCCTCTATTTGAGACCGGCCTTTATTTACCCAAACCTGTTGTCACACCTGGCGTTTAAAAGAGACAGGCGTCTATTTGGGACTCGGCTATTATTTGAAGTTTTACGGTAAATATGACTAAAACAAACAAGGACATTTGGCACAAGACTAAGACTAAGACTAAATTAAAAATAGGTGACGAAATTAACACTATGATAAAGTTTGAGTTGCTATTTGAGGACATGAGACAGCTGAATAAGCTGAAGAAGTAGAAGAAGCAGAAGAAGAAGAAGACCAAAGAGAGAGTCAGCAGATGAAGAAAAATCAAGAGAGAGACAGCGAGGCAAAAGAAGCTCAGATGAGACAAGAGGCTCTGATGGAGAGAAGAGGAGATTTAACACTGGTGACAGTAGATATCTGAGAACACACACACACACACAAACACACACACACACACACACACACACACACACACACATCTGTATCTTTTTTTTTAAAAGTGTGGATTAAGTGTCCAAATACTTTTTGGTGTCACTGTATAGAAAACATCTATAATAAAGTGTAATCATATAAAGTTAGTGCTGGGTGACAGCTGGAAAGTTAATCATCCATTTTAAATTTACACACTTTATTAAGGCAAAAATAAAATCATTTTAGTTTAAAACCAAATAATTCAACAAATAGATTTCTTCTATCTTACATGTCTATGACTATCTTAAGAATTTGTGAGAGAGTGGCCACATGTTTACGTAAATGTGTTGATCTAAGATGTTCTGGATTTCGAGCTCCACACTGAGATGTATAGTGTCTCAGGCAGTCCTGGCCCCTGTAATGACTTTTGCAGTTGGGTCTGGCAGTTGTTCTAAGTAGTAGTTGGCATCCAACACCCCACATTCCTTTCTTTTACTGAATAAAAGTGTCAGGGCATCCACCATTTGTGGTGTAAGGAGGACAACAACTTTTCGTCCCCGCTTACCCCTGATCTCAACTCAGATGAAGTGGCTGCAAAGTTTCTGTTCAATTTTGGAAAGGCCCATTGCAACATCTTCAAGAAATAGTGCATCATCTCTTCCTTGGAAGCTTTTTACCTCTATTTTTGAGACTTCTCCAGCACGTCTACTGTTGTAAAGTATTATTCTTGCAAGTGTGGTTTTAGCAAGCTCAGCATAAAATTGTGTTGATGGTGTCTTCTTCAGGTTTTAAGAGCATCTAGTCATCTGCAACTGTCTCAAGATGTTTATGAAGAAGCTGAACATCATGAGTAAATGCATCTAAGACCAAGCCATCTGAGTGAAACAACAGGTCCAACACATGCAGCACAATTGTTCATGCTTGAAACAGTTGCTGTAACAATTGTTTACAATTCGGTCAACAGAATTAAAAGAACAGACATTTTATAACAATGAACGAGCAGCCAGTGGAAGCATGAACTGAGGCAAAAGTGATTCAGTTTATTTGCTAATAGATGATGTGCAGTTTTAATTTTTCACTGTGTTTGCACCTTCAACAAAAGCTGATTTGACAAAACGGTTACAATTTTATATTCTACATACATACATGGACAAAATTGTTGGTACCCTTAGATTAAAGAAAGTAAAACCCACAATGATCAATGAAATAACTTGAAACTGAAAAAAGTAATAATAAATAAAAATGTACTGAAAATTGACTAATGAAAATCAGACATTTCTTTTGAATTGTAATTCAACATAAGCATTTAAAAAACAAACTAATTAAATTGTTCTGGTCAAAAAATGATGGTAACCCTAGAAAAAATTGAATACAGTACAATTTGACAACAGGGACGTGTTAAAAGTGTGTGTCCTGTGTTTAGCATCACAGGTGTCTTCAAACTTGTAATCAGTCAGTCTGCCTATTTAAATATGTGAAACGTAGTCACTTTGCTCCCTCAATGTTTGATGATATGGTGTGAAGAATGTTAAAGGTAAAGGCTATAAGACCATCTCCAAGCAGCTTGATGTTCCTGTGACTGCAACTGCACATATTATTCAGAAGTTTAAGGACCAAAGAGATTAGAGGTAAACTCCAAGGTCAAGGGAAATCAGTGTCAGATCGCACCAAGTTGCACATGGACGTGGCTAAAAGTATTTTGCTGGATAATACCACTTTGGGCTGATACAAGGGAATTTATGTAGGTGTACTACCATTTTCATTAACGAATGTGCTTCACTGTGCTTGTAGGTGGTCGGCACAAAAGTGCAGTAAGATTTACAACTTTGTGCAACAGCAACTTTATTCAGCACTAGATGCAGGTTTGAACCAATGTTTTCCACACAAAATGAACATCAGTAGTTTAAACAAAATGGCTGCAAAAGTAGTTCAAAAATTTCGATGCATCGGACCCTTGGCAGTACTCATAATTACACTACATGCAATTTAATGTCTTGATGTGACGACCTACAGCTCTTTGGAATGTTTAGATCAGGGATAGTTTACCAGAACACTTGACTTACTTTCTGATATTCAGACAGTTTAGCTAGGATGCAAAATCCCGAGCACAACAAAACTATACACAAGTTATTCCAAAAATCTGATAGTGTAAACTAAGCTATAGTGTTTCCTAACCAGGATAACATTTTGGGAATAATTAAGAAGAATGTCTACATTAGAAAACATATGAAACCAAGTAACTTTTCAGCCAAAGCATTTCCCAAAATATAGATTGAATAGTGTGTTTGATATAATTATGACTGTGTATTATTATTTAAATATTTCTAAAGTTAGTGTTTAGTTCTTAGTTATTTGGACAGTCAGTAGTGGCTTCATTAAGGATCACAGTTACAGTGTGGTTTAGTTTGCCATCTTTTGTTCCTTAGAGCATCTTGGCAACATCTAAACATCAGCCAGTTTCTGTAACAGTGGCAGAAGTCTCTACAATGTTTAATATTTTGGCATAATTAATCAGAACATGATTTCTTAAAATGACCTTTTCTGAATCTTCTGTTGGAACCTCAGACTCTGACAAGTCTGTTATAATTGTAAGTCCTGTTGTGACCTCAGCTACAGTCCCAGCTACATTCTAAAAAGAAAAAAAAGTCACAGGAGATTAAAGATAAAATTCTTATGCTTTAAATAATAAAGTTATAAATTGAAAATTAATTATAAAAAGTAAATGTAAAATTTACCATCCATCCATCCATTTTCTACCGCTTATCCGGGGCCGGGTCGCGGGGGCAGCAGCCTAAGCAGGGACGCCCAGACTTCCCTCTCCCCAGACACTTCCTCCAGCTCTTCCGGGGGAATACCGAGGCGTTCCCAGGCCAGCCGAGAGACATAGTCCCTCCAGCGTGTCCTAGGTCTTCCCCGGGGCCTCCTCCCGGTTGGGCATGCCCGGAACACCTCCCCAGGGAGGCGTCCAGGAGGCATCCGGAACAGATGCCCGAGCCACCTTAGCTGACTCCTCTCGATGTGGAGGAGCAGCGGCTCTACTCTGAGCTCCTCCCGGGTGACCGAGCTCCTCACCCTGTCTCTAAGGGAGCGCCCAGCCACCCTGCGGAGGAAACTCATTTTCGGCCGCCTGTATCCGGGATCTTGTCCTTTCGGTCATGACCCAAAGCTCATGACCATAGGTGAGGGTAGGAACGTAGATCGACTGGTAAATAGAGAGCTTCGCCTTGCGGCTCAGCTCTTTCTTCACCACAACAGACCGGTATATCGACCGCATCACTGCAGAAGATGCACCGATCCGCCTGTCGATCTCCCGCTCCATCCTTCCCTCACCCATGAACAAGACCCCAAGATACTTAAACTCCTCCACTTGAGGCAGAAGCTCTCCACCAACCTGAAGGGGGCAAGCCACCCTTTTCCGGTTGAGAACCATGGCCTCGGACTTGGAGGTGCTGATTCTCATCCCCGCCGCTTCACACTCGGCTGCAAACCGTCCCAGTGCACGCTGAAAGTCCTGATTTGAGGAAGCCAACAGGACAACATCATCTGCAAAAAGCATAGACGAAATCCTGTGGTCCCCAAACCGGACTCCCTCCGGCCCCCGACTGCGCCTAGAAATCCTGTCCATATAGATAATGAACAGGACCGGTGACAAAGGGCAGCCCTGCCGGAGTCCAACATGCACCGGGAACAAGTCTGACTTACTGCCGGCAATGCGAACCAAACTCCTGCTCCGGTCATATAGGGACCGGACAGCCCTTAGCAGAGGGCCCCGGACCCCATACTCCCACAGCACCCCCCACAGGTCACCACGAGGGACACAGTCGAATGCCTTCTCCAGATCCACAAAGCACATGTGGACAGGTTGGGCAAACTCCCATGAACCCTCCAGCAACCTGGCGAGGGTATAGAGATGGTCCAGTGTTCCACAACCGGGATGAAACCCGCATTGTTCCTCCTGAATCCGAGGTTCGACTATCGGCCGAATTCTCCTCTCCAGTACCCTGGCATAGACTTTTCCGGGGAGGCTGAGGAGTGTGATCCCCCTGTAGTTGGAACACACCCTCCGGTCCCCCTTCTTAAACAGAGCACCACCCCAGTCTGCCAGTCCAGAGGCACTGTCCCCAGCCTCCATGCGACGTTGCAGAGGCGTGTCAACCAAGACAGCCTCACAACATCCAGAGACTTGAGGTACTCAGGGCGGATCTCATCCACCCCCGGTGCCTTGCCACCGAGGAGCTTCTCAATTACCTCAGTGACCTCAGCTTGGGGAATCGACGAGTCCACAACTGAGCCCTCGGCCTCTGCTTCCTCAATGGAAGACATGTCGGTGGGGTTGAGGAGAACCTCGAAGTACTCCTTCCACCGTCCGAGGATAATAACAGGCACCGGAGACCTTACGACCACAGCTCTGAGCGGCTGCGTCAACAATGGAGATGGAGAACATGGTCCACTCGGACTCAATGTCTCCAACCTCCCTCGGGATCTGGTTGAAGCTCTGCCGGAGGTGGGAGTTGAAGTTCTCTCTGACTGGAGACTCTGTCAAACGTTCCCAACAGACCCTCACAGTACGTTTGGGTCTGCCAAGTCTGTCCAACTTCCTCCCCCGCCATCGGATCCAACTCACCACCAGGTGGTGATCAGTTGACAGCTCCGCCCCTCTCTTCACCCGAGTGTCCAAGACATACGGCCGGAGGTCAGATGAAACAACCACAAAGTCGATCATCGACCTCCGACCTAGGGTGTCCTGGTACCATGTGTACTGATGGACACCCTTATGCTCGAACATGGTGTTCGTTATGGACAAACTGTGACTAGCACAGAAGTCCAATAACAGAACACCACTCAGGTTCAGGTCGGGGGGGCCGTTCCTCCCAATCACGCCCCTCCAGGTGTCACTGTCGCTGCCCACATGAGCGTTGAAGTCCCCCAGTAGAACGATGGAGTCCCCGGTTGGAGCACTTTCCAGCACCCCTTCCAGAGACGCCAAAAAGGTCGGGTACTCTACACTGCCATTTGGCCCGTAAGCACAAATAACAGTGAGAGACCTATCCCCGACCCGCAGGCGCAGGGAAACGACCCTCTCGTTCACCGGGGTGAACTCCAACACATGGTTGCTGAGCTGGGGGGCTATGAGCAAGCCCACACCAGCCCGCCGCCTCTCACTGCGGGCAACTCCAGAGTAGTAGAGAGTATAGCCTCTCTCAAGGAGTTGGGTTCCAGAGCCCAAGCTGTGCGTGGAGGCAAGCCCAACTATCTCTAGTCGGTATCTCTCAACCTCCTGCACCAGCTCAGGCTCCTTTCCCCCCAGCGAGGTGACATTCCATGTCCCTAGAGCCAGATTCCGTGTCCAGGGATTGGGTCGCCGAGGCCCCCGCCTTCGACTGCCACCCAATCCACATTGCACCAGCCCCTTACGGTCCCTCCTGCAGGTGGTGGGCCCACAGGAGATCGGCCCCACGTCGCTCCTTCGGGCTGAGCCCGGCCGGGCCCCGTGGGGTAAGACCCGGCCACCAGGCGCTCGCATGCGAGCCCCAACCCCGGGCCTGGCTCCAGAGTGGGGCCCCGGTTGCGCCATACCGGGCGACGTCACGGACCTTGTTATTAACTCACTCATAAGGGGTATTTGAACCGCTCTTGGTCTGGCCTGTCACCCAGGACCTGTTTGCCTTGGGAGACCCTACCAGGGGCAGAAAGCCCCAGACAACATAGCTCCTAGGATCATTCAGGCACACAAACCCCTCCACCACAATAAGGTGGCGGTTCGAGGAGGGGGTAAAATTTACTAATTTATTAATTATCGCTTGCTGTAATTTACCTGTTGTCTTTGTTTGATAGTTTCCAGGGTGACTGTTGTGGGTTTAAAGGATTCTGCCTCAGAAACAGCCTACAGAATTGGTTAATGAACAAGATGACATGCATGTAGTTCTGTATCTGTACTTAAATGACCTTCATTATCCTCACTTGATGTAGTAACACTCATTTCTTGTGCTGGCAGTTGGAAGTGTCATAACATACAATCTTGGGAATATAAATAGAAGGAAGTAGCATGTAATGATTTCTATGTGATATCTGCATGTTTAAACACGATCCCAGTAACCCAGGACGTTACTCCGGACAAAGTTCCGGACTCGGCGTTCCGACGGAACTTTCGGTTTTCCCGTAGTCGACGATGGAACATCCCATAGACTTGAATGGGGAATTCCTAAAATTCCTCTAAGCTTTCACACACGCAGCGTGCGCAGAGCTCAGGCACGGCTTCTCTCCTGTGTTCTATGCAGTATAATAATAAGTAGAATCCCATAATGACTGCAGTATTGACATGAAATGTCCAAACCCTCAGTAGCCACTTTTTGCCAAAAGTATTGGCACCCCACCGGGTATACTGGTGACGTCACGTGTAGCCCCGCCCCCAGAATAAGCGAAATCAAAAATGAGCACAATATGGACATGTCATATATCAAAACACTCAGCCCAATGAGGGGAACTGCCCCACGTGTATTTTGGTCACGTCACGTGACGTCACGTGTATAGCCCCGCCCCCAAAATAAGCGAAATCAAAAATTTGCACAACATGGACATGTGACATATCAAAACACTCAGCCCAATGAGGGGAAGTGCCTCACGTGTGTTATGGTCACGTCACGTCACGTGTCGTCACGTGTCATCACGTGAAAATAAAAAATTTGCACAACATGGACATGTGACATATCAAAACACTCAACACAATGAGGGGAACTGCCCCACGTGTATTTTGGTAACGTCACGTGACGTCACGTGTAGCCCCGCCCCCAAAATAAGCGAAATCAAAAATTTGCACAACATGGACATGTGACATATCAAAACACTCAGCACAATGAGGGGAACTGCCCCACGTGTATTTTGGTCACGTCACGTGACGTCACGTGTAGCCCCGCCCCCAAAATAAGCGAAATCAAAAATTAGCACAACATGGACATGTGACATATCAAAACACTCAGCACAATGAGGGGAACTGCCCCACGTGTATTTTGGTCACGTCACGTGACGTCACGTGTAGCCCCGCCCCCAAAATAAGCGAAATCAAAAATTAGCACAACATGGACATGTCATATATCAAAACACTCAGCCCAATGAAGGGAAGTGCCTCACGTGTGTTATGGTCACGTCACGTCACGTGTCGTCACGTGTCATCACGTGAAAATAAAAAATTTGCACAACACGGACATGTGACATATCAAAACACTCAGCCCAATGAGGGGAAGTGCCTCACGTGTGTTATGGTCACGTCACGTCACGTGTCGTCACGTGTCATCACGTGAAAATAAAAAATTTGCACAACATGGACATGTGACATATCAAAACACTCAGCACAATGAGGGGAACTGCCTCATGGGTATTCGGATCATGTCACATGCTCATGTCCGCTCGCCTCCAAAAGTATTGGCACCCTAGCGGTCCAGTAGCTTTCACAATCTTTCTGTCCACTTGCCTCCAAAAGTAACACTAACCCTTATGTCCACTCGCCTCCAAAAAGCACCGGCCTTTGCGAATACTTGCACCGTCAAAGCCAACATCAAAGTTTGTCTCGACGAACTTTACAAATCTAGTTATTATTTACTATTTGTATTATGGAGTTAATTATTTATCTAATTAAACGCCACGGGTGTGTAAACGGAGCGGCTGGAACGCTTACAGGAGCGATATATTTACAGAGTGAAGACTGCACCTTCATCTCCATCATCACAGAGTGAAGACTGCACCTTCATCTCCATCATCACAGAGTAAAGACTGTACCTTCATCTCCATCACAGAGTAAAGACTGCACCTTCATGTACCAAATAGCTTCATGTACCTACCCAATGTACTTCATTACAACTGTTTGGAAGTCTACATTTTACCTGGCTTTTGCCGTTGCATGAACGGGTGGAGCTGCAGCTTTGTTTGTCTACATCTGAACCTGTCAGGATGTTCTTCCTCTTGAGAAAACTTCTCATATTAACAGCACTGATAAGAGATACACAAATGAATCGATTCTTTTAGAACGACTCTTTCAAGCGAATCATTTAGTCGAATTGATTCGGAATCAGAAATTTGACTTATTTGATATAAATTCAAATATGCTGTTTTAATGAATACTAATGGTTTAACTTTTAAAATATCAGCTGTTAGTTATAACTATATATAAGGCTGGACGTGATTAAAAAAACACAAATCTCATGTAAACATTACGAGTTATGATTAACTTCAACTGTGTATTAATTAGAGAAGAAATATAGTTTTAAATGGGAGAATTAGAGCGAATCTAAAAGAGGGAGTCACTTCAGCTCGGGATTCTTGTGACTAAAGTTAATTAGTGACAAATTAATAAAGCTCATGTATTGATGAGACTTACACACCGAGTATCCCGTTCGGAACCCCGTTTATTAACTGGTGATACACTCAGTCACAACTTAACTGTAATGTAGCATTACACTGCCCTCTAGTGGCCATTATATACAATATACACATCTCAATACAGTACATCTCCCTTTTTTCTAATTTTTCTCAAACCTTTATTAACTTTATACAACAACTGGTTTTGTTTACTACAAATATTTCACCAAATTATTTTCATTTCTTCTATTAGTCTTTTTGGCCTTATTATTTGTCTCTTAGGACGTTTTTGTTTGTTCTACAGCATCCTGTCTATTTTCAGTTACAGATTCTTTAGTATTGCTTTGCAGTCTCTTTAATCACTTTGGCCAATGATCCCCACTGCCCATCACATCTCACTCGTACAATTTCTTCATGGGCAAGTGGGCTCAGTGGTCTTGCTGTTTTGTTTTGTTGTAGTGATTAATCTGTCTTACATTTGCAGAATTCCACGTACTCTGTACCATTTGATGCTTTACCGATGTAGCTTTGTCCGTAGGTTCCTATTCATGAGCATTTCCACCGGTGAAAGTCCATTCTCCAGTGGTGAAGCTCTGTAATTCAGAATAGCCATGTACGGATCACTCCCTGTCTCAGTGGCTTTTTTCAGAAGGCGTTTCACTATTTAAACTCCTTTCTAAACCGTTGGACTGCGGGTACAGAGGGCTTGACGTTATGTGCTTAAAACCATAACTTTTTGCAAAGTCCTTGAAACTCTGACTTGCAAACATTGTCACTTATTACAGTCATTGGAATACCATGTTGTGCAAATATACCTTTTGTCTTTGCAATTACAGCATTTTGCAAAGTGATTTTTTCCTCCACAATTTCTGCAGGATTTTCCAAAAGCTGGCCATTTTCTCAGTGCATGTTTATTTCCACACTTTCCGCAACCTTTGCTTTCGTGACTTTGCATTTTCTTCTTGGACATTACTCTTTATTTTATATCACTCATTTGTCTTTAGCACGTCAAACTGTTTCCACTTCTACTGTCTCTTTTTCCTCGTTAAAAGCCTTTAACTGAGTCCTTGCGCTTTCTGAGGCCTGGAAAATTTGTATTGCCCTTTCTACAGTGAGGTCTGTCTCTTTTAACAATTGCATCCTCACTCTTTTATCTTGTACTCCAATGACTATTTGATCACGTATCATGGAGTCACACAATATTCCGAAATGACATGACTGACTTTTCACTCTTAAATCCGTGACATACTTTTGGATGGATTCTGACTCTGATTCTAGTCTGTTTCTGAAGACAAACCTTTCATACGTCTCATTTTTCCTCTGTGTACAATATTGCTCAAATTTCTCAATCACTGCATCATACTTGTGTTTTTCTTCTTCTTCCGTGAAGACAAACGTGTTATACACATCCAGTGTGTCAGGTCCAGCCACCTGTTAGCAGCAATGTTAACTTCCTTTGTTCGGTTCCATCAATGGCGAGGGCAGAAAGTTCAAAGCTTGAAAGCTTTCCAGTTTTCATTTATATTTCCTTTTAACTTTAATTCATGCGGCGAACGGATGGAATTCATCATTTTTAATCATTTATCCTGGTACCAGATATTAACTAGATTTGTAAAGTTTGTCGCGACAAACTTTGATGTTGGCTTTGACGATGCAAGTATTCACAAACGATGGTGCTTTTTGGAGGCAAGTGGACATAAGGGTTAGTGTTACGTTTGGAGGCAAGTGGACAGAAAGCTAGGGTGCCAAAACATTTGGAGGCAAGTGGAGACAAGCATGTGACATCATCCAAATACTCCTGAGGATGTTCCCCTCATTTTAGTGAGTGTTTTGACATGTCACGTGTCCATGTTGTGCTCATTTTTTATTTTCACGTGAAATCACGTGACGTGAGCAGAATACACGTGAGGAAGTTCCCCTCATTGTTCTGAGTGTTTTGATATGTCACATGTCAGTGTTGTAAAAAGTTTTTTGATATTGCATATTTTGGGGGCGGGGCTGCGGCACAACCGAAAGGCCAGTCGGTACACCAATTTAACACTTTGTTCAGAGTATCACCCTAAAGGAGCTGGCCGAGTTTGGTGTAGATAGTTTGAAAGCTTGCCGAGTTATAAACCTCCAAAGTTTATAATGGGAGTCTATGGGAAAAAAGGCCACTTTGAGACCCGGTACCGGAAGTAGCGGTACTCGGATAGCTTAGAAAAGTCAAAGCAACAAACTTCAGTCCAGGGTCTACAACATATCCGAATTTAGTGCATGTGGCTCGAAAGCCCTAGGAGGAGTTACTCTTGATAAATTTTTGTCTAAGCTTAAATAGGAACTAGATTTGTAAAGTTCGTCGTGACAAACTTTGATGTTGGCTTTGACGAGGCAAGTATTTGCAAAGGCCGGTGCTTTTTGGAGGCTAGTGGACATAAGGGTCAGTGTTACTTTTGGAGGCAAATGGACGGAAAGATAGGGTGCCAAAACATTTGGAGGCAAGTGGAGACGAGCATGTGACATCATCTGAATTCTCCTGAGGAAGTTCCCCTCATTGTAGTGAGTGTTTTAATATATCACATGCCCATGTAGTGCAAAATTTTTTATTTTCACGTGACATCACGTGACGTCACGTGATGTCATCAGAATACACGTGAGGAAGTTCCCCTCATTGTTCTGAGTGTTTCGATATGTCACATGTCCATGTTGTAAAAAGTTTTTTGATTTTGCATATTTTGGGGGCGGGGCTGCGGCACAACCGGAAGGCCAGTCGGTACACCAATTTAAAAGTTTGTTCAGAGTATCACCCTAAAGGAGCTGACCGAGTTTGGTGTAGATAGTTTTAAAGCTTGCCGAGTTATAAACCTCCAAAGTTTATAATGGGAGTCTATGGGAAAAAAGGCCACTTTGAGACCCAGTACCGGAAGTAGCGGTACTCGGATCGCTTATAAAAGTAATAGCAACAAACTTTAGACCAGGATCTACAGCATATACGAATTTGGTGCATGTGGCTCGAAAGCCCTAGGAGGAGTTACTCTTGATAATTTTTTGTCTAAGCTTAAATAGGAAATAGCTTTTCTACGAAGCCAAAATAATGAGACTTACACACCGAGTATCCCGTTCAGAACCCCGTTTATTAACTGCTCCCGGTGTTACACACAGTCACAACATAACTGTATTGGTACAGTAGCATTACACTGCCCTCTAGTGGCCATAAAATACAATGTACAAATCTCTATACAAAGTTCGTTTAAAAAAGATCTTTCCTGTTCAATCTCAAAAACGACTCTTCAGTTTGGTGAATCAGTTCCAAATGTTCAAGAGATGTTTTGAGCCGAATCAAAGAATCGACAAATTGCTGTTTGTACTACAATATTTTTTCCAGAAGCCTTCATAACATATTACGATGTTATACCTTTTTTTAAAAAAATCACAGACCACAAAAAATTCCCCTGTTTAAGCACCTAAACGACTCCAAAGGTTCCAAAACGTTCAAGAGCCGATTTGATAAACGGATTTAAAGAATCGATTCATTACCAAACGACACACCAACACTATTCACCAACACTATTTATAAGTCAGGGCTATTCAGTTAGTTTGTCATGTGGGTCAGTTCATGAAAAGCGTCCCAAACGAGGGCCCGTGTTGTATTTTGAAACTGCATTAGAACATGAAATGAAATTTAAATGCAAATAAAATAAGTTCACAATATGGAAAATATCATTGTTTCATGGTGTTTTTCTCTCACAGGAGCGCGCGCTCGCGTCACTCAAACAAAGCCACTTGACTCCTGCTCTGTACTGCGACTGCGCAGAAGACTGAACTGAGCGAAAATACAGTTTATTAACAGTTTATTCTTCCACTTCTGAAGTCTGTCACCATATTATAAAGGATTGAGGAAGGAGTGTGAATAATTCCAGAGTGCACTGTATGTTAAGTGGACTGTTAAGCAGAAAATTGTTAAAGATATAAGATAATAAAGGTCTTTTACACACAGTAGGTTGTGTTTCCACCAGCAAGCAGCACAGAAAGACAGAGCAGTTTGAGTAAAGTTTATTATTTCTGAGGAGACATTGAACATTTTTATATCAACTATAATAAACCCATCCTAATAGTGCATACAGTTAAATAGTCTGTTTCTACATTCTGCATTCATTACTGTTCCAGTTTCTGCACACAAAATGTCCAGTGTAGCTCAGGGACAAATTCAATCTCACACCTCACTTATAGTTTTTATAAACACTTTTACTAACATTTTATTTTGGATCACAAAACCTCACAGGTGAGTTATTACTACAAATCAAGACTCCAGCGTATAGAGGCTGAGTGAATGTGGTGTGGACTCTGTGGAGGAGCCTCATGGTGTCAGAGATGCTGTAGAAGGACAGAGTTCCTGCACTGTGATCCACATACACTCCTATTCTGGAGGATGATGGACCTCGGAGCTTAGTCTTAATGTTGTTGTGCCAGAAAGAGACAAAGGAAAAATAACAACGCAGACTCCAGGACTGACTGTTGTATCCAAACCAACACTCATTACCCCCTCCTTTCCTGCTGCACGCTTTATATGACACTGATATGAACACATCACCGCTCCTCTCCACCTCCCAGTAACAGCGTCCACACACACTCTCCTTACACAACACCTGAGTATAGGAGTTAAATCTCTCTGGATGATCAGAGTATCGCTGTCGTGTCTCACTGCATGTCACCACTCTGTTCTTCTCAGACAGAATGAGTCGATGATGTGCTGTGTTTGGATCCAGAGTCAGATAACAGAAATCTACAGTAGTAAAATGTCCACATGTTAGATGTTAATCACAGGATTTATAATAAGTGTGTGTGAGACACCTGTCTGTGTTTCTATCCTCCTAATGCAGCTCTATAAACATGGATCAGATTTAGATCAACAATACAGACATTTAACACTGTGTGTGTGTGTGTGTGTGTGTGTGTGTGTGTGTGTGTGTGTGTGTGTGTGTGTGTGAGAGCCTGTGTCTGTGTATATTTGTGTGTGTGTGTGTCTGTGTGTGTGTCTGTTTGTGTGTGTGTGTGTGTCTGTGTGTGAGTGTGTGTGTGTGTGTGTGTGTATCTGTGTGTCTGAGTGTCTGTGTGTGTGTGTGTGTGTGTGTGTGTGTGTAAAACCTACACTGCAGAAAATCTTCTCTGCTCTTGGGTTCTGAAGGTAAAACCATCTGAACTGCTGCAGCTTTGGAGACACAGAGACAAAATGGAGACAGAAAAATGACGTGGAAACAGTTTAAAGTGTGAATGTGAAAAATTTGCTTCCTCACTTTTATTTCAGATGTCAACAACGTCACCATCTCAATTTATTTATCAGCTACGATTTTCTCCAAAAATGTAAGATTTGTACTTTGTTTGTCTGCTAAATTGATCTTGATGTCATTTACAAGACTGATGCTAATACTGTGTGATTTTCTGCAGTCTTGTTCCTGCTTACTTCTTATTTCTGTTAGATGAATTTTATGGCTCTTTTTACTGTGATACAGAAACAATGTTTGTTTGTTCACCTTCTGGTCTGATTTTGTTGAATTCCTCCTTACAGATTTGTTCGACTCGTTTTTTCAGACCTGAGAGAGATTTCCTCACTCCATCAAATGAGAGATGTTGATTGACAGTGAAGCTGAGTGAGTCGTCACATCCAGGAGAAAAACAGAGAGACGGGAAACTCTACAGAGAGGAAACACATCATAGAGAAGGAGAAAAGTGGACGAGAGGAACGAATGAATCTCAGACTGAATCAGAACAAAGACACACTTGTGATCTCAGACAGGAACATTTCTTGTTGCTGTAATGAGCTTTTAGGAGGAAACTTTGTGAGGAACAGCGCCCTCTGTAGATCAGACAGTGAGTGTTACCTGGAGGAAGTGGAGGTCATCGTGTGTGTGTGAAAGCTGCTCCAGCTCAGTGACTCTCCTCTTAAGATCAGCAATCTCCTGCTCCAGTTGATTCAGGAGTCGTTCAGCTCGACTCACTTCAGCTTTCTCCTGAGCTCTGATCAGCTCCGTCACCTCCGAGCGCTTTTTCTCCATGGAGCTGATCAACTCAGTAAAGATCCTCTCACTGTCAACTACTGCTGCCTGTGAACATGTCTGTAAGGACACACACACACACACACACACACACACACAGATCCATTTAAAGATCAACTCTTTATCTCACAGTGACTCTATAATGTGTGTGTTTATGTGAATCTCTCAGTTTCCTCCTCACCTTAATAATGTCCACAGTCTGTTTCAGCTCCTGCACCTTCTTCTGCTTCTCCTGGATCCTCTGCTGGGATTTTATCTGATCCTCCTTTAACTCATTCTGAGACCAAATACAATATGTTTAATTAATAGAAATAAAACTAAAATACAAAGAATTGTAGCTGTAATTAAATAAGAAACTAGTACATTGTCCCCAGCACACATCATCACACTCATCACCCTCTCCTTTCCTGCTGATCTCTTTATATCAGACTGCTCTTAACATGGTGCCCTGTGATGATGTGGAGTCCCACCAGGGTGAACTCTCCTGGTTACCACCAGAGGCTCCTCAACCTGGATCAGGACAAATATATCTAGACCAAACTCTGAGCAGAAGCTTCCGAGATCTCCAGCTCAGGGTTCTTTTTACATTTCCACAATCACTTTCACTCACTCGTTTAGTTGAAGGTGTTGTTTGTACTCGAAAATGACCTTAAACATCTTCCACTGGTATTACACCATATGTTATATGTAAATATATAATATTTTACATTTTAAATTAATTTTTTTTTAATAAATTTTACACTTGAATTGTATGTGTATTCATTTATTATTATTATTATTATTAGTATTATTATTATTATTATTTTTTTTTGTTTGTTTTTTTTAATTTATTTATTTTTATTTTTTTATTTTTTTTATTCTTATATATATTTATTTATTTTTTCTTGTTTCCATACTTCTGTAAAGTTGCTTTGAGACAACGGGAATTGTTAAAATAAATTGAATTTGAATTTAAATTTGAATTTGTAGTGTGTGCATTTATAAATATAATGTAATTATAAATGTCTATTAAAGAAGCTTCATAAAAAAAAAAAATAAATAAAAGTCATCATCATTATCATCAGTGTCATGCCGTTGGCTGTTTAAAGTACACTGACTGGTCTGAGCTGTTTTACACGTCTTTACAAAACACATTTTGACTTTTACTAAAAATCCACCTTACACTGAATGACAGTCATATAACCAATCAGATCACCTCAATAGAAATTAGTGTCACGTGCGGGGGGAATAAAAACAGACCCAAATGCAGGATAGCTTAACTAAACAGGGTTTTAATAAATAAAAAACCACATAACACACAAACTAGGACACCGACTAGACAGGACAAAGACAACAGACAAAACAAGGATTCCGCACTGCTCAAGGCAACACGGCTTGACTAAATACTAATAATAATCAGACACATGAGGGACAGGTGTGCAGAGGCGGGGAGGAAGAGACAAGGGCGGGGCAGACACGTGAACACGGAACGTCAACAAAAAGCACATGGCCAAAGTCCGGGTTGAGTCCTGACAATTAGATTAGAAATAGAATTTATAGAAATTGACTTAAAAAAGAATATTAATATCCAGTTCTCACCTGTTTTTTAGTTCTTTCTGCTTTAGCTGAAACTGTATCATGACCTTTGTGTTGATCCATCGTACACAAGTAACAGATGAGGCTTTGGTCAGTACGACAGTAGATCTCCATCAGTTTGTCATGTTCAGAGCAGATCTTCTCTTGGAGCTCTGCACAGGCTTCAACTAACTTGTGCTTCTTAAAGGCAGGAGACTGATAGTGAGGTTTAAGATGATCTTCACAATAGGAAGCCCGACAATCCAGACAGAACTTGACAGCTTTGTGTTTTCTCCTGGTGCAGGAATCACACTCCACGTCTCCAGGTTCAGCGTAACAGTGAGCAGGAGAAGCAGCTTGGAGTTCAGACTTCTTCAGTTTCTCCACCACTTCAGCCAGCATGTTGTTCCTGCGTAGAACAGGCCTTGGAGTGAAAGTCTCTCTACACTGAGGACAGCTGTAGACGCCCTTCACATCCTCTTGATCCCAGCAGCCATTAATACACACCTTACAGAAACTGTGACCACAGGGAATAGTCACTGGATCATTCAGGAGATCCAGACACACTGGACAGCTGAACTGATCCACAGAAAAATGATCTACTGAAATACTGGCCTCTGCCATTTTCCTGCACAAAGGAGAGAGAGAGAAAGAGAGAGAGAGAAAGAGAGAGAGAGAGAGAGAGAGAGAGAGAGAGAGAGAGAGAGAGAGAGAGAGAACTATAAGTTTCGTTTTTCTCTGAAATGAACTTCCTGGTTCAGTGTGTTATAGTGTAACAGAGAGAGGAGGTGTGGCTTTACAGAGAAAAGGAGATCAGACTTTAACCACTCACACACGCACACACACACACACACACACACACACACACACACACACACACACACACACACAAATTGTGCATTGCATTTCATTCGGTTTCCAGAAAAAAAAAGCTACTAATTTGTAAATATTTCACACTTGTGATATGCCTTTGTCCAGCAGGGGGCAAAATCTGATCTACCAACAAGCGTCACACACAACACACACACACACACACACAAGGGTGTCGATTTGGGTAGGGACCTACCAGCGTAATATATATATATTACAGCGCAACTTGTGGAACCCAAACGGTTAACAGATCTACCCCCTGCAATGAATCCCGCCTCTGTGACTCACCTCTCATGATTGGCCTTTGTCTTTTTTGAGTCCTGCTCTTTAACCCATGTCACTGTTTGATTGGCTTTGTCTTTCTCGCTAATGTGTTGAGGTAGGAGGCTGCAGCTATATTCCGTTGTATGAAGCAATATGCAACGTGATTATGCAGCTACTGGTATGTGAGTAAGAAAGTATTCTTATAACAACAGTTTTATGCACAAAATACGGGGAATGTTGTCCTCACCAATGCCAAATAAATTATGTCCCCACCAATGTCAAATAAATTATGTCCCCACCAATGTCAAAATGAAACTTACGCCATTGCACACACACACACACACACACACACACACACACTCATATTCAAATCATATTTGTTTTCTCTCTCTTATTTATGAATTTAGTTGCATCAGTCAGCTCTGACCTGGGGATGTGCTGAATAATATTTGACTGTGTGTGTGTGTGTGTGTGTGTGTGTGTGTGTGTGTGTGTGTGTGTGTGTGTGTGTGTGTGTTTTTGTTAGCCCGTTTTTGGTTGATCAGATGACCTCTAGTGGGTAAAATAGATATTACAAGTGTGAAATGTTCACAAATATAAGGTGATTATTGATGATTATTGTAGAGTTTTTGATTTATAAGCATTCAAGTCAATTTGACCTGGAGAACAACAGGTGCTAGTGTTTGCTGCCATTAAAAATGGTAAAAATGGTTTCAAAACAATATCCTGGCTTTGAAATATACCAGTCTGCAATATTTCATCAACTTTTGTGCCGCTATAGTGAAAATAATTCAGAATTTCTGTTTTTATTTATTTATTTATTTATTTATTTATTTTACTAAAAAATTTGGTATTTTTGTACATTAATGAGGTTTATTATTCATTCATTCATTCATCTTCTACCGCTTATCCGAACTACCTCGGGTCACGGGGAGCCTGTGCCTATCTTGTTTCCTATCTCAGGCGTCATCGGGCATCAAGGCAGGATACACCCTGGACGGAGTGCCAACCCATCGCAGGGCACACACACACACACACACTCATTCATTCACTCACGCAATCACACACTAGGGACAATTTTCCAGAGATGCCAATCAACCTACCACGCATGTCTTTGGACCGGGGGGAGGAAACCGGAGTACCTGGAGGAAACCCCCGAGGCACGGGGAGAACATGCAAACTCCACACACACAAGGTGGAGGCGGGAATCGAACCCCGACCCTGGAGGTGTGAGGCGAACGTGCTAACCACTAAGCCACCGTGCCCTGAGGTTTATTATATCAAATATAACAAAAAATGTGGGCAAAATATATGTTAATATGTTGGAAACAAGTTAGACTAAAAAGGTGAAAAACAAATTGCTATCATTTATACCTCATTTTTTATAAGCAGTCAACCAGACCAGGTCAACTTGACTCAGTGCTCCTAAATTGCATAGAAAAGCAGGAAAATACAACAGGAGGGTTAAAAAATGTAATATCCCAGTTTCTCTATATTGAATTAACAATAAAATAAGTGAAGTATTTTTTAAAATTATACACCTAATTTATCCAACAAACCAATTTCTACAAACATTTAAAAATGATATCAGTCTTGTACATTCTGTAATATAAATAAAGAATCTGCACCTTTCTTTTGATTGTATGTGCACTCGTTTTTCATGTCGAACATGTTTATGAATCATTATGTGGGGCAAAAATTAATATACAGAAAAATGATGTATTTTTTTATGAGGAAAGTAAAATGGTGAATTTTTTTCATATTTTATAAATATTTTAAATATTTTTATATTTTATTTTAAATCTGTTTTATTTGGAAAGTCTCATATCCATAAATGTAAAGTGGTCTGAAAAGAAACCAAACATTTTACATTTTAAGCTGGAAATGAAAACTTATTTTAAAACTTTAAAAGGACTTACAAGCCAAAAAGCTGTCAAAACTATGGACTTTTACAAGGCTGTTAATTCCTCTTATTTGTATTTTTCTTTTTCTTTCCTTTATGTTATGTTACTATTCTAAGTTTTGAATAATGTGGCATTGCATTTTGTTATCTGTTATCATTTGTTATTAAATAAATAAATAAAAAACATCGACTTGTCATCTCTCTTATGTTTGATTGTATTGGCCTTTTTTTGGAGGTGAGTTGTTTATAGTCACAACTATGGCTGTAAATCCCCGTTCTGCCCACCAGAGGGAACTGTTGGCCGAATATTGACACTTCCGGTTCCTACTTCCTGATCAGTGATTATATAAAGTACGTGTTAACAACGTCACAGTGTGAAGTATCGTCAGTGTTTGTGTGTGTTACTGAGCAGTGTTATTTTCTGCTAAGTGTGTTTTGTGTAGGTCTGTTTTCTGTTTATTCCCGTTTTCTCCTTTTTTTCTTGCCCTTTTGTTTTTGTTCTCCCCACTGACTGTTTTTCCGGTTTATTGACGTGTTTTTTTTAGATTGTTTTGCCTTGAACTCTATTAAACTCTGTTTCACCAAACATTAGATTAGATTAGATTAGATTAGATTAGATTAGATTAGATTCAACTTTATTGTCATTGTGCAAGGTACATGTACAGAGCCAATGAAATGCAGTTAGCATCTAACCAGAAGTGCATAGATGACTTATTTACAAGTGTCAGTGTAATAAATCCTGTTTCTCACTCATTACACTTATTTTGGCCTTTTTTCATAGACATGGCTGCTTATTTATTCTTGATGGATCTGGCAACACAAGAGGGAAAGAGCTGAACTGTTATTAACAGTTATAACAGTTATAATAGTAATAATGTTTAACTTAATAATAATTTAGTAGGTGGTTCATTAACTAATTATTAACTGAATTAAAATAACAAACTTGTGCCATCACCGCTCCTACCGAAAGTGAGAAAGAAAGGAAGAAATAAATAGTTTTTTTCTCTTTATCCATTCTATCACATTTACAGGAAGGTTTGTGTTGTGAAGATTTCACAAAGAAAAGATTTTCCTTCTCCTTCATCTCTCTCATTACAGAGCATTAGAATGAACTAGAGGAAAAACAAAGTTATACATGAGGATGTTAGATATGTCATTTATTTCCCCTTTTATTTGTTTGGGTAATTTATTAGTTTATAATAATGAATAAAATTCAAATATTAAATTTAGTTTCAGCTGAGTGTAAATTCGTCTTTGTGTGTTTTGGTAAAGTTCATTTTAAATATAGACAATAAGGACATAATTCAGTCTAACACAACAGAGAGATTTTCTTTTTCTCTCCTCTTTTTCAGAGGTAAAGATATTAGTGACACAATGATCTGGAATCAGTTCAAGACAAATTCACCACCTGTAAAGCAGCTTACCTGTAGGTGTGTCTCCTCATTCAGGTGTCTACTGTACAATCTGTCATCATCCCGAGCAGGAGAAATAAACCTTTTGCTGCACTGGATGTGTTTTCAGTGCTGACAGATTTCTGTAGTCTAGTATCATGTTTAACACTTAGGTTAACCTCAGCTCACCTCAGGTTAGCTCAGAGGTCAATAAACCCAGTTACTTGTAACCCAGACACTTCCAGTCTGACTGTAACCAAACAGCAATGAGTTGCCATGTTCTTTAAAGTCTGAGACTTTCTGTTTTTATAAAGTAATAAAGAGCTTTGTGTGGATTTAGGCTGAATTTTTGTATGAAATAAACCACAATAGATGCCTTTTGTGTTTTCTCTTTTGTTTGAACATCTTCGAATCACTGCAGCTTCATTATCCGAATCAGATCTTTGGCTTCTCGGCCACGTGACCTCATCACGCAAGATCTTCTCCCTTTTTATGTGGTCTAAATTTCTCTTAGGTCAATAATGTTTAAGGAAGTAGGTTTAAGGCTCCATAAACACACACAGGGTGACTTTAGTGTGTGTGGCCGGTCTGCCTTCTGTCATGTTTTTTTGGGATGTAGAAGGAAAACAGAGAACTTGGAGGAAACCCATACAAACATCATGGTAAATGTGCACAGGAACCCAGCAAGTTCAAAAGCTAAGCAGAGCTCAGGAGTGATATGAGTCAGATTGGTGACAGGTGAAGCAGCAGACGTGTCCTTCTTTTAAACATATTAAACCTACTGTATTTTTAAACTTACTGCACACCAATAAATAAAATCTCACATGTTCTGACTCTCACACGTTTTCTACTGTGTGAGTCTCTGATCAGTTTACTGTTACAAACATGATCTGTATTTATATCTGTATTTATTTACTCAGTTATGGTAAATACTGTTCATCAGTTATTACATAGTTCATAACTGAGGTTTTAATGGTTTTCAGTTATTCATTTTTAATTCTATTTTATTGAGGTGGAATTTTAGAGCTGATAAAGTTACAGCACTTTTACTGTTGCTGCTGCTGTGTGAGACATTTACACCAACATTTATTTACTGTCATTAAAAACTCACACCATTTGTGCAACATTTGGAAGATGTCATTTTATTGATTCTTATTAGGATTCCTTATAGACATGGTTGTTTAAAAAATTGTTTTATTTTTTATAACTTTTCCACTGATTTATTTTCCAGCCACTTGCCATCTTCTGCTTTGCTAGTAAACATGGTCTCAGGTGGAGGCACAGGCTTTGGGGGAGACACAGGTTCGGGTGGAGACACATGTTGGGGTACAGACACGGTCTCCGGTGGAAACATGCTCTCGTGTGGAAACATGGCTCTTCCTCCCAGAAGCTTGTTGACCGTAGTGTCTCAGCCTTCAACATCTTGTTCCTGAATTGTAGTCTGTGGGAAAAACAAGTTGTAGTTAAATTGTGAATCTCCTAGAGATAGTTTAGGTGTTAAATATCTGGAGTTAAATGTGAAAACACCATTATAAGAACCTTAGACATTTTTACTGTAGTGCTTTTTTGATTTCTTACCAGTGTGGGCTTCCATTTGTGCAGAACTGGCTGGTGGTTCTGAGGAGGCTGGGGAGATGGGAGGAAGTATTCTTCTTTAACAGCCTTCACCATTGGGGGTTTGGGGTAGAGGTCGGATGGCAGGACGTGGTAGTACACTGGGTAGAACATGGGGCAGTACACAGGGTAGTACACAGGTTGGTACACAGGGTAGTACACAGGGTAGTACACGGGGTAGACATCGACAGGGATGTGTACGAAAGTCAGGTCTAGTGGCAGGCACATAGTGCACTATTTCTTCAGGCTGGAACTTGTTGTTTTTTAGAGAAACTGATTGTTTCAGAAAAACAAAAAGAATTGAACAGGTTCATACTGAGGTTTACTGATGAAAATAATGACACTTCTCTTCAGAAACAGACCTGAATCTATTACTTATTATACTGTATCTTCCGCTTCTGTGTTAAATCATCATGTCTAAGGCTTTAGTGCTCCCTAAGACAATAAGCTACTTGACTTACAATTTAATATGAAATAATTATAAATGTAGATGAATATTAAACTGTACAAACTTAATGTTAAACTACACAGTATGAATGGTTAAATTAAAGTGTGTTGTGTGAAAAGTTTGGTGTGTGTTGTGTGAAAAAGTTTGCTGTGTAAATCGTGAATAGTAAAAGTCTCTCTAAATAGTCGCTCGCTCGATGAAGTTTGCTCACTGTGTTTGAATTCGAATGTCAGCATTTGAACACTCAAGAAACAGGCAAGAGTTTGGATCGGAGCGAGTTTGAGCAGGGCAGAATTGCCAGAATCTCCAAAACAGCAGGTCTTGTGGGATTTTCCCACCATGGTAATGGTTCAGGAATGGCTTGTGCATTAGTACAGTGTGTAGTCTACAGTACATACCGGTGTGTAGTACAGAAATGTACATTTTCCTCCAGACACACACACATACTGCTCCAGGCACAACGCCGTGTCATCCTACAAACATGAAGCAGCACCTTGTGCCAAACCTCCATTGATATGACATACAGCTGTCTTAGCCGCTAATATGTTAACATGCTAACGTGTTTACAATCTGTTATTCTGACTTGATATTTCATTCTTTACACCGCAGTCTGGTGTGAACTGCAGTTATAACTGCAGCAAATCACTATAAAAAACAAGGTAGGATTTTTCTGTACGTTAGCTAACGTGAAGTGGTTTCTGAATCCTGATCATTAAAATGTCAGACGCACTGCCACTGAAAATGTGGCTAATCTTTTAAAGTGTTTCTTGCATTTGGGGAGTTTGGTATAGTAAGAAGTTGAGACAGATCAGGCAGGTTATTTGTGAATCTGTCTTTAGTGGTCAGAATAATAGTTCTACCGAGTCGATAACGTGGTGAGACACAGTTAGTCTGTTCTACAGGTAGTGTGTACAGTATGAGGTAATGGTCTGTGATGTCATCACTTTGGGGTATGATATCTATATCAGTGACATCTATTCTGTGTGATATTATTATATTACATTGTACTTTCTGAAATTAAATAAAGTCGACTAAAGTTTGATAGAAAACAAATAAAAAAAGAAATTCAATTTTATAGACTGAAGTACATGAACAAATCATTAAGTAATTATTTTACTTGCACCTAACGGTAGGTGATGCATTCGTTCAGGTGAAGAACACACACAAATTTGGCTACTGTAATAGAATTGTGGTCATGTTTAACATTGTGGAATAAATAACATTAACAATATGGAATAAAACACTTGGGACAATAGGATGCAAGGCAGAGTTACAATCCCAAATCTTTCTTTAATCCTACATACTTTTCATATTTCCTGTCTTCACAGTGTGGACCAGGACAATATTGGCCATGAATTCTCTCATAATCAGTGTCTATAGATTATAAACGTTAAATCTATTTAGAATAGTATGTATATATGTATAAATATCCTGTCTAAAGTATCTTGGCTCAATGGGTTAAGGCTATGGGTTGTTGAATGGAGGACTGGGGTTCAAGACCCAGTGTTGCCAAGATGCCACTGTTGGGCCCTTGAACAAAGCCCTTAACCTTCACTACTCCAGGGTTGCTGTATCATGGCTGACCCTGCACTTTGACCCCAACATGCAAAGAAAAGAATTTCACTGTGTTAAATGTGACAAATCCAGACTACTAAGTGACTCCTGCTCTGTACTGCGACTGGGCAGAAGACTGAACTGAGCGAAAATACAGTTTATTATCAGTTTATTCTTCCACTTCTGAAGTCTGTCACCATATTATAAAGGATTGAGGAAGGAGTGTGAATAATTCCAGAGTGCACTGTATGTTAAGTGGACTGTTAAGCAGAAAATTGTTAAAGATATAAGATAATAAAGGTCTTTTACACACAGTAGGTTGTGTTTCCACCAGCAAGCAGCACAGAAAGACAGAGCAGTTTGAGTAAAGTTTATTATTTCTGAGGAGACATTGAACATTTTTATATCAACTATAATAAACCCATCCTAATAGTGCATACAGTTAAATAGTCTGTTTCTACATTCTGCATTCATTACTGTTCCAGTTTCTGCACACAAAATGTCCAGTGTAGCTCAGGGACAAATTCAATCTCACACCTCACTTATAGTTTTTATAAACACTTTTACTAACATTTTATTTTGGATCACAAAACCTCACAGATGAGTTATTACTCCACATACTGACTCCAGCGTATAGAGGCTGAGTGAATGTGGTGTGGACTCTGTGGAGGAGCCTCATGGTGTCAGAGACGCTGTAGAAGGACAGAGTTCCTGCACTGTGATCCACATACACTCCTATTCTGGAGGATGATGGACCTCGGAGCTCAGTCTTAATGTTGTTGTGCCAGAAAGAGACAGAGGAAGAAAAACACCGCAGACTCCAGGACTGACTGTTGTATCCAAACAAACACTCATAACCCCCTCCTTTCCTGCTGATCTCTTTATATGACACTGATATGTCCACATCACCGCTCCACTCCACCTCCCAGTAACAGCGTCCACACACACTCTCCTTACACAACACCTGAGTATAGGAGTCAAATCTCTCTGGATGATCAGAGTATCGCTGTCGTGTCTCACTCCGTGTCACCACTCTGTTCTTCTCAGACAGAATGAGTTGATGATGTGCTGTGTTTGGATCCAGAGTCAGATAACAGAAATCTACAGTAATAAAATGTCCACATGTTAGATGTTAATCACAGGATTTATAATAAGTGTGTGTGTGTGTGTGAGTCTGTGTGTGTGTCTGTGTCTGTGTGTGTCTGTGTGTGTGTCTGAGTGTGTGTGAGACACCTGTCTGTGTTTCTATACTCCTAATGCAGCTCTATAAACATGGATCAGATTTAGATCAACAATACAGACATTGTAACATTGTAACATTGTGTGTGTGTGTGTGTGTGTGTGTGTGTGTGTGTGTGTGTAAAACCTACACTGCAGAAAATCTTCTCTGCTCTTTGGTTCTGAAGGTAAAACCATCTGAACTGCTGCAGCTTTGGAGACACAGAGACAAAATGGAGACAGAAAAATGACGTGGAAACAGTTTAAAGTGTGAATGTGAAAAATTTGCTTCCTCACGTTTATTTCAGACGTCAACAACGTCACCATCTCAATTTATTCATCAGCTACGATTTTTTCCAAAAATGTAAAATTTGTACTTTGTTTATCTGCTAAATTGATCTTGATGTCATTTACAAGACTGATGCTAATACTGTGTGATTTTCTGCAGTCTTGTTCCTGCTTACTTCTTATTTCTGTTAGATGAATTTTATGGCTCTTTTTACTGTGATACAGAAACAATGTTTGTTTGTTCACCTTGTGGTCTGATTTTGTTGAATTCCTCCTCACAGATTTGTTCGACTCGTTTTTTCAGATCTGAGAGAGATTTCTTCACTCCATCAAATGAGAGATGTTGATTGACAGTGAAGCTGAGTGAGTCGTCACATCCAGGAGAAACACAGAGAGACGGGAAACTCTACAGAGAGGAAACACATCATAGAGAAGGAGAAAAGTGGACGAGAGGAACGAATGAATCTCAGACTGAATCAGAACAAAGACACACTTGTGATCTCAGACAGGAACATTTCTTGTTGCTGTAATGAGCTTTTAGGGGGAAACTTTGTGAGGAACAGCGCCCTCTGTAGATCTGACAGTGAGTGTTACCTGGAGGAAGTGGATGTCATCGTGTGTGTGTGAAAGCTGCTCCAGCTCAGTGACTCTCCTCTTAAGATCAGCAATCTCCTGCTCCAGTTGATTCAGGAGTCGTTCAGCTCGACTCACTTCAGCTTTCTCCTGAGCTCTGATCAGCTCCGTCACCTCCGAGCGCTTTTTCTCCATGGAGATGATCATCTCAGTAAAGATCCTCTCACTGTCATCTACTGCTGCCTGTGAACATGTCTGTAAGGAAACACACACACACACACACACACACACACACACACACACAGATCCATTTAAAGATCATCTCTTTGTCTCACAGTGACTCTATAATGTGTGTTTATGTGAATCTCTCAGTTTCCTCCTCACCTTAATAATGTCCACAGTCTGTTTCAGCTCCTGCACCTTCTTCTGCTTCTCCTGGATCCTCTGCTGGGATTTCAGCTGATCCTCCTTTAACTCATTCTGAGACCAAATACAATATGTTTAATTAATAGAAATAAAACTAAAATACAAAGAATTGTAGCTGTAATTAAATAAGAAACTACTACATTGTCCCCAGCACACATCATCACACTCATCACCCTCTCCTTTCCTGCTGATCTCTTTATATCAGACTGCTCTTAACATGGTGCCCTGTGATGATGTGGAGTCCCACCAGGGTGAACTCTCCTGGTTACCACCAGAGGCTCCTCAACCTGGATCAGGACAAATATATCTAGACCAAACTCTGAGCAGAAGCTTCCCAGATCTCCAGCTCAGGGTTCTTTTTACATTTCCACAATCACTTTCACTCACTCGTTTAGTTGAAGGTGTTGTTTGTACTCGAAAATGACCTTAAACATCTTCCACTGGTATTACACCATATGTTATATGTAGATATATAATATTTTACATTTCAAATTAATATTTTTAAATTAATTTTAAACTTGAATTGTATGTTTATTAATTGAGTATTATTATTATTATTATTATTATTATTATTATTATTATTATTTTATTCTTCTTATATATATTTATTTATTTATTTTTGTTTCCATACTTCTTTAAAGTTGCTTTGAGACAACAGGATTTGTTAAAATAAATTGAATTTGAATTAAAATTTGAATTTGTAGTGTGTGTGCATTTATAAATAAGAAGTAAATATAAATGTCTATTAAAGAAGCTTCATAAAAACAAAAATAAAAGTAAAACAAAATAGACTTTGAAATCAGAATAAAGTGTGCACATGACCGTGTTAAATATCTTCATCATCATCATCATCATCATCATCATCATCATCAGTGTCATGCCGTTGGCTGTTTAAAGTACACTGACTGGTCTGAGCTGTTTCACACATCTTTACAAAACACACTTTGTCTTTTAATAAAAATCCACCTTACACTGAATGACAGTCATATAACCAATCAGATCACCTCAATAGAAATTAGTGTCACGTGCGGGGGGGAATAAAAACAGACCCAAATGCAGGATAGCTTAACAAAACAGGGTTTTAATAAATAAAAAAACACATAACACACAAACTAGGACACCGACTAGACAGGACAAAGACAACAGACAAAACAAGGATTCCGCACTGCTCAAGGCAACACGGCTTGACTAAATACTAATAATAATCAGACACATGAGGGACACGTGTGCAGAGGCGGGGAGGAAGAGACAAGGGCGGGGCAGACATGTGAACACGGAACGTCAAAAAAAAGCACATGGCCAAAGTCCGGGCTGAGTCCTGACAATTAGATTAGAAATAGAATTTATAGAAATTGACTTAAAAAAGAATATTAATATCCAGTTCTCACCTGTTTTTTAGTTCTTTCTGCTTTAGCTGAAACTGTATCATGACCTTTGTGTTGATCCATCGTACACAAGTAACAGATGAAGCTTTGGTCAGTACGACAGTAGATCTCCATCAGTTTGTCATGTTCAGAGCAGATCTTCTCTTGGAGCTCTGCACAGGCTTCAACTAACTTGTGCTTCTTAAAGGCAGGAGACTGATAGTGAGGTTTAAGATGATCATCACAATAGGAAGCCCGACAATCCAGACAGAACTTGACAGCTTTGTGTTTTCTCCCGGTGCAGGAATCACACTCCACATCTCCAGGTCCAGCGTAACAGTGAGCAGGAGAAGCAGCTTGGAGTTCAGTCTTCTTCAGTTTCTCCACCACTTCAGCCAGCATGTTGTTCCTGCGTAGAACAGGCCTTGGAGTGAAAGTCTCTCTACACTGAGGACAGCTGTAGACACCCTTCACATCCTCCTGATCCCAGCAGCCATTAATACACACCTTACAGAAACTGTGACCACAGGGAATAGTCACTGGATCATTCAGGAGATCCAGACACACTGGACAGCTGAACTGATCCTGATCTACTGAAATACTGGCCTCTGCCATTTTCCTGCACTCACACTGAGAGAGAGAGAGAGAGAGAGAGAGAGAGAGAGAGAGAGAGAGAGAGAGAGAGAGAGAGAGTTCTATAAGTTTCGTTTTCTCTGAAATGAACTTCCTTGTTCAGTGTGTTATAGTGTAACAGAAAGAGGAGGTGTGGCTTTACAGAGAAAAGGAGCTCAGACTTTAAAGATAAAGTGAAGTTACACAACAGGAGAGAGAATTGTGAGAAAGAGAAGTGATAGTTTCTCTTTGATTTTAAATGACAGATTAATTAAAATGTGCTTTTTTCTTTTAAATTTGTGTATTTAAATAAGGTCGCTGACATTAAAGGTATAGTTTTCAGACCCTTTACTCAGTAGCTTTCATATTTAAAAATCCCAGAGTAACTAATCAACTGTTCATTTAGGGACACAGAATCAGATGGAGAGAATTTATACAGTATCTGCTTTATTTTACCAAAAGATGTACAGAAAATTGATAGAAAAAGATGTTTTACTCCTTAATTCCATCTTGTAAAAAGCAGAGTTTGCTAACTTCCTTTAATTAGCATCACAAAAGAGCCATTTTTATTTGTTGTTTAAACCTAAAACGACATTTAAAAATTATGTGATGTTCAGGGGGGCACATACTTTTGGATACATAGTGTATCTCTTAATGAAAATAGAAATAATCTAGACATGCACTGTGGTATTTCATTTGTCTTTATCAAATGACTAGAATTATTGAATCTTCCTTGTAGATTTGTGTGGCTTAATATCTTTTTATCATACTGAATCTTCAAACAAATTATTCATATACTGTAATGTGTGTAGAATTAAACAGCTGATGAAGGGTTTTTGTTTGTACCGCAGTTTAACTCTTTAACTTGTCTAACATTATTGAAGGACAAGGCAGTTACTTCATACACAAACATTAAAAGATTTACTTATTTTATTAAAGGAATGAAATGAACTATAACCCTCAAGATATCATTTTTATTTATTAGTATGAAATAATTTGGATATGAAAAGAAAATATAAGGGAAAAGCATAACATCTGCGTTCAGACTGTTTAATGTTTCATGTGATGTAAAGACAGAGAATTCAAGTCTAAAAATGTTATGCAGCTTGAGTAATAAGGTTATTTATGTCTAGGACAAAGAAATGGGGAAAAGCTCAAGGTGCTGTACATCCAGACATAGAAAAATTAAAAAAACAAAGGCAACACATACACTTCTAAACTTCTTGAGTTTAATGACAAGACTAGATTTAAAAAGAGCGTTGGGGCAGCCTCACTGACAATGGCAATGAATTCCAGAGCTTAGGAGAAGCAACTGCAAATGCTCCATCACCCCTCTGCTTCATCCTTGTTCTAAGGACAACCGAGAGCAAGTTATCTGTAGTACCTAAGTGACCTTGATGGAACGTATGGTTTAATAAGGTCAGAAAGATAAGTTGGGGCCAGACTGTTCAAGGATTTATAAACAAACACTGAAAGCTTAAAATTATCCTAAAATGCACCGGAAGCCAATGATGACAGGTTATGATCACACTTACATGTTCCTTTCAATAGCCTTGCTGCAGCATTCTGTACCAACTGCAGGCATGAGAGAGAAACCTGAATGACACCAATATAAAGGGCATTAATCTAAACGTCTTAAAAAGATTTGACCTTAGATAAAAGTCTTAACTGATAAAAAATGGTTTTAACTATAGAATTGACCTGTTTGCCAAATTTAAAATCGCTGTTCATGATCACAGCCAGATCTTAAACAGAGGACATAATGTAAGGAAGTAGCAAAACTAATTTAAATTTACATTTACAGCATTTGGCATGATACCATGAGCCTAAAACACTGTTCAAAGTGGGGGGTATGCGAGAACTTAGGCAGCTGCATCTTGGATCATTTACAGAGGACAAATTGAGTTCATATGTAGACCTGATGGAGAGAGCTGCAGTAGTCCAGTGTTAAGATGACAAGAGACTGATAAAGTACCTGAGCAGTCTGTGTGGAGAAAAATGGCCAAATCCTTCTAATGTTGTAGAGAAGGAACCGACACGAGCGTGTCACAAACAACATGCGAGGAAAAGGACAGTTGATTGTCCATGGTTACCCCACGGCTGTGAGCTGTGACTGAAGGGGAGATCAGATCATTATGCAGGGATATTGTAAGATCGTGAACTGGGGCTGAATCAACTGGGATGATCAGCAGTTCAGTTTTGCTAGGATTGAGCTTTAACTGATGAGCAGTCATCCATTATGATATTTCTGCCAGACATGCTGAGATCCGAGCAGAAGCTGTGGTATCTGAGGGTAGGAAAGAGAAGATAAGTTGTGTATCATCAGCATAGCAGTGGTAAGAGAACCCATGTGAGGAAATAACTTCACCAAGAGAGTGTGTACAGTATACAGGGAGAAAAGAACCAAGGACCAAGTACTAGTGCAGGTGAAGACACGTTCGAGCTGCACTCGGTAGAACTGGAGAAAATAGCCTTACTGCACTCTTACTGAAACTTCGATTAAGCATGAGCCTCTTCAGACTAGTCGTGGAGATGGTGTTGCCACTAGATATTTAGTGATTTCCTTACTGTTACTCAGAGTACAGTGTAGATTTAATTCTTTTGAAGTGCTTGTTCTTAACGTTGCACTCTCGCACATGCACACGAAAAAATCCCTTATGTCTCTTGCTCTAGCGCCCGTGTACAGACCCCCAGGGCCCTACACTGATTTTCTTAGAGAATTTTCAGAGTTTCTTTCAGACCTATTGGTTAATTTTGATAAAGCATTAATTGTAAGATACTTTAACATTCACATTGACAATACAATCGATGCTTTAGGACTCACATTTATGGACCTATTAAACTCATTTTGGCTTAAACAAAACATCATTAAAGCAACTCACAACTTTCTTTTAAACCCGTAACCTCGAGCGAAAGTGGAGAAAAACTAAATTAAAGGGTTTTAGAATTCTGTATAAGGACAGTATGTCCAGCTATAAACAGTCTAGAAAAGCTGCTAGGGCTGAGCACCTGAGCAAACTCATATAAAATAACCAGAACAATCCCAGGTTTTTATTTAGCACAGTGGCTAGATTAACAAAAAAAACAGAGATCTGAACACACTGTTCCATCACAGTTCAGTAGTGAGGACTTTATGAGATTCTTCACTGATAAAATTGAAAGCATCAGGAAAAAAATAGGTGATGTTCAACATGTGAGAGCACCTTGTGACCCAGTCTCACCTAAAGCTCTACACTCACAACTACAGTTCTTTACAAGTACAGGACAAGAAGAGTTAGATAAGCTTATTACTACAGCTAAACCAACAACCTGTTCACTCGACCCCATTCCAACTAAATTTCTGAAAGAAGTGTTACATAAAGCTGGTGAGCCTCCTTTTAATAATATTAACTCCTCGCTATCTTTGGGTCAAGTTGGCAGGTATTAGGCCCCTCATTAAGAAACAGAATTTAGATCCTAACGATTGCAATTCTTAAAACCTCTAAGTTAGTTTTTCTCCACTTTCGCTCGAGGTTACGGGTTGCTCTCCTGAGGGTGTGAGTATGACTATTATACCACGGTGCTGGTGTTTTGTCTCTTAAATTTCTTTAATCAGATTGGGGCAACAGTGTCTAATGTGCAAGTGAATCATTTATCAAAGTTAACCAATAGGTCTGAAAGAAAATCTGCAAATTCTCTAAGAAAATCAGTGTAGGGCCCTGGGGGTCTGTACATGGTCGCTAGAGCAAGAGACATCAGGGATTTTTTTCGTATGCATGTGCGAGAGTGCAACGTTAAGAACAAGCACTTCAAAAGAATTAAATCTATACAGTGTTCTCTGAGTAACAGCAAGGTAATCACTAAGGATAGTGGCAACACCACCTCCACGACCAGTCTGACGAGGCTCATGCTTATAGATATATCCTGATGGTGTAGACTCGTTTAGACCGATGTAATCATTTGAATTAAGAATTAAATGGTGACTCCTCCAGTTTATTGCCAGTTAATTATGGGGTCCCTCAAGGATCAGTCCTAGGACCTCTGCTTTTCTCGATATACATGCTTCCATTAGGGAACATTATTAGAAAACATGGGATTAATTTACAGTGTTATGCTGACGATACACAGTTATATATCTCATCAAAACCAGATGAAATAGCTAAATTGTCCCAATTAACTCAGTGCGTTAGAGAGATAACAGATTGGATGAGCTGTAATTTTCTGTTGTTAAACTCCGATAAGACAGAAATATTACTTATTGGTCCAAAAACCAGTACACAGAAACTCTCACAATTCAACTAGAATTTAGAGGGATGTACTGTTACTAGTAGCTCAACAGTGAAAGACCTGAGTGTTATATTAGACAGCAACTTTTCTTTAAAATCGTATCCCCCATATTACAAACACAGCCTTCTTCCACCTTAGAAATATTGCCAATTCTGATAGTGTTTGGTGCTCAGAAAACTTTCCCAGTTTAAATGTAGATTAAAAACTTATCTCTTTAGTCAGGCATACAGATAATACGTCCCTTAATATTGTGATCTATTACATCAGACTTGCACATAATATGAACACCAGATATGTTAATCCCTCTCCACTGCTTCTCTCTTTCGACCCATCAATACAACATTTGTTTGACTGTATATTTATAATCACACCCTCTAGTGTTACCCATATGAGGATGGGTTCCCCTTGACTCTGGTTCCTCTCAAGGTTTATTCCTTTACCATCTAAGGGAGTTTTTCCTTGCCTATATCTAATATTAATCTTGAATTTTGTATTCTATTAATCTTTATATTATTCTTTATATTATCCTTTGTTCTATGGTTATGTTCTGTAAAGCTACTTTGAGACAACATCAATTGTAAAAACCGTTATACAAATAAACTTGAATTGAATTGAATATTAAGCCCTGTGGGACACCAGTGGAAAGTCTGCATGGAGCAGAGGTCAATCCCCTCCATGTTACCCGATACATCCCAAAGGGCTGTTTCTGTCAAATATTCAATTCAATTCAAGTTTATTTGTATAGCGCTTTTTACAATGGACATTGTCACAAAGCAGCTTTACAGAACATAAACATAAAACAAAAGATAAACATAAGGAGAAGTATAAAGAATTAATATAATAAAAATTCAAGATATATACAGTTCACAGTGTGTATGTATGTATGTATGTATGTATGTATGTATGTATGTGTGTATGTGTATTTGTCCCCAATGAGCAAGTCTGAGGGCTCAGGCAACAGTGGCAAGGAAAAACTCCCTTAGATTGGTAAAGGAAGAAACCTTGAGAGGAACCAGACTCAAGGGGAACCCATCCTCATATGAGTGACACTAGATGGTGTGGTTACAAATATACAAGTATCAAAGAGTCCAACTGGAGCCGGTAGATCTGTAGATGTCTCAGGGTTCTCACAGAGTCAGCCTTGTATGCTGCTTTAAAGACAGGCTGGAGGTTGTTCTTGGAGGTTGTTCTGTGAGAGATAGACAGTTGATTATAGACAGTGCATTCAATAATTTTTGAAAGAAAAGAGAGAAGTCTGTAGTTGCTGATGTCTGAGGGATCCAGAGCAGGTGTCTTCAGGATGGGAAGAACACTCTCTTGAAGGTAGACGGTACATGACCAGATGTTAGGGACCCATTAATGATTGTGGAGATGAAGGGCAGAAGGTCTTGCAATATAGGTCTGTAACATAGTGGAAGGGAGTGGATCCAATGTGCAGGTGGTAGGATTGTAAGACCGGATGAGTTGTAAAATCTTTTCTGCTGCTACGGTTGAGAAATGCAACAACGAAGGAGTAGGGGAACCCTGACTGTGAAATGAAGGTGCAGTCGGGGCATTTTTTCGGTGTTCTAGTGGTTAAAAAGAAGCAGTCTTCCGTAGTCAGGGAGGATGAAGCAGGTAGAACTTGGGTGGTTTTGAGTAGAGAAGAGTTGATGATGTGGAGCTTACGATGGTCTTGTACAGAAGGTTCAAGCTTTACCATACAGAAGGAAGGTTTGGCAGAACTCACGTCTGAATAGAACTTGGCCAGGAGTGTACGGTAAGAGTCAAGATCTGCATCAAGTTGTGATTTCTTCTACTTTCTCTGTGCTGATCTTAGTTCTCTATAATTGCTGGGCAACACACCTGAAAGCCAAAGAGCAGAACAAGTTGTCTTCTTGGGTTTATTGGACAGAGGGCAGAGAAAGTCCGTAGATGAGGAAAGAGAAGAGAGGAAAGTGTCTGTGGCTGCGTCCAAATGTAGTGAGGAAACGATTCAGGATCAGGAAGAGATGAGCGAGTGCTAGAAGCTACAGAAGAAGAGGAGACAGAGTGAAGGTTGCGGTGGGTGATGAAGGATACCAGGTGATGATCGGAGATGTGATGTGGGGTATCAGTCATGTCTGTAGCTGGGGAAGGACGGGTGAAAACCAGGTCCAGGACATTTACACCTTTGTGTGTGGGGTTGTAGCTGTTGAGCGTCATGGCAAATAAGTTGAGAATAGTCAGGACAGAAGAAGATTGAAGCTCTTCAGAGGGAAGGTTGAAATCGCCAAGAACTGTCAGAGTGATGCTGTCTGACGGTAAAGCACTGCGCAGGGTGTCCATTTCTTCCAGGAAGTCTCCTATTGGACCAGGAGGGCAGTAGACAACAATGATAACAAGGCTGATTGGAGACGTAACTGAAATGGCATGAAATGGGGTAGAAGGTGTAGGACTACAAATTGGGTGGACTACAAATCCCAGGAGTCAAGAGAGTATAAAAGGAAGTCAAACTCGGTGACTTCCTCTTTGTGTACCATGTGCTAAGAAAAGCTGTTTGGTGTTTTTCAAGGCTGTGTTATAGCAGATGAAAAGACCAATTGATTAATGAACAGCATAGCAGCCTAGAACTGAATTGTAAAGATGATGCATGATTGCCGTTTATTTTATTGAAAGCATTGATGGCTTAATGGTTATTTGTTTTCTTGTTTTTCATTTATCTTGGACCAACTAATGACCGTGGGGTTTCCTTTGCCTTATATATGTGGTGTACTCTGTTAATGTGGGGGGAAACAACTTGTGGTTTGAGGTTATGATTTACTTTTGCTGTGGAGTGCGGATTGAACGGGTTTTTTGGTTTGATTTGTAATTTTAGTGTGCGGATTGGGAACCCTGTTGTCTGTCATGGTTACAAGATAGTTATTTTTCTTTCTATTTGTTTGTTTGATCTTTTTGCCATTTTTAATTCTCTGTGATGCTACTTGTAAATGTTGTCAAATAAACCTTGTCATATTTGCAAAGAAACACACTGTAGTGGTTACCCGTAATTTTAATTTATGGGGTTACAGGAAGATGGTTAAATGGGACAAGAAGAGTGGTTTGAAACTCCTCGTCAACAGCAGACCTGTACCACCACCAATGGCAGTTTCTCATTGTGAGAGAAAGCATAATCAGAGAATAGAGCAGCTGGTGTAGCCGTGTTCTATGGGGATATCCAGATCTCAGTTAGAGACAAAGTCGATGGAGTATTGGGAAGCTAAAGCTGAGATAAAATCAGCTTTTCTTACGGCAGACTGGCAATTCCAGAGCCCACCTACCACCACTGTTTGAGACTCGCACAACAGAGGAGGAAAAATCTTTGTAATGCTTTCTACATATTATACATTTTACTACTATTTTATTTTTAATTTATTAAGTTGACCAGGATGTTAAAAACAAAAGTTAAACATTTCTTTATGGCTACTTTTCTTTTCATGTCCATTAAAAGCCAAATAATGACTGAGATCAAACACAATTATAAAGAAACTCTGGTTGTGAGGAATCAAAACTTTATTAAACAGAGACCAGAGAGATCAGTTTAAACACCAGACAGAGTGCTTGTGTGTCTCTCTGTCGCTACACGCTGTGAGAACTGCACACACATCAGGCCTCACACACCACACACTGGTTTCCTGCGAGGCTTTCACTAACGTGCAGCTCCACACGAGCGCTAGTGTACAGAGAAAAACGACAAGCACTGCCGATCCAGCATCATGATGATCCTCTGTACACATTCATACAGTACAAAAAAACAGCTACAAATTCAGAGGACAGGTGAAGGACGTTGGGGACGTAGGATGTTCTAAAGGAATGCAGTAATTAGGAGAACGGGAGATGAGGGGTGTTAAATGCGCTCGAGTTTTTCACTCAGGAATTCCTCCACGCTGTCCGTGTTCCACTTGAGGATGCTGAGTTCTTCAGCAATGTTCCCGTTATCGTCCAGCAGCTTCAGCACAGGATCGGAGCCTCGCACATACTGCATCACACAAACGAACCACGCTTAAGAACCTTACAGAATTTTATAGCTGTATGGAAGAAAGAAACGTAGCTAACACTTAAGGGATGCTTCATTCCGCCAACACTTTCCTTAATAAAGCCGACAGAAGCCGCTTCCCAAATGACGTCCTATACACTACATACCTTTAGATATTAGAATAATGAGAAAATGAGAGATTTGGGACTATATTATTTGGGTTTATATTATTGGCAAGCGATTATATTTACAGTGAGACTGAAAACTCCTTGAATACACGTTAAACAAACATCTTACTTTTAGATGTTGATAAGCAAATCAACCACATCAAACATTTTAGTCTGGTGTCATGTGATTAGCAGCTTTCTGCCATTTAAGAATATTAAAAATAAGACAAGTATGTGACTAAGACAGGGTTCGGCAACCTTAAACACTCAAAAATTTGGACCCGTTTCCCACAGACAAAAAAAAAACCCACAGGGAGCCACAAAACCCATCTGACATCTAAAATGAAGAGAACACTGCATATGTCGTTTTTTACCTTTATGGAAAGTGTAGAAAAAAAACTGTAGTGTGTTGCATTTATGAAATCAATGAACTGCTACCGAGTAAACGTAGTTTTATTTCTGCAGGCAAACAAAAATATTTTGAACAGTTTGAACTAACCTTAACAAAAAAGACGCTGGGTTAAAGGTTACTTTCAAATAAAATGTTCAACGTCTAATCGAGTCCTCTTCGTATTCGTGACATCAAAATTTTAACTTGCCGGCTGCAGCGAACCAAAAACGCGCCTGCTTCTGTGTGCCGGCGGTTATGACGCATATTTTGAGCAACAAACAAATTAAACACGGTTTATTTTAACGTTACAAGAGCATCATAATCTGAGAATGTAGAATTACATTTTTTAAAAAACTAACTAACTAAAATAAAATAAATTTAAATCAAATATTTTCCAAATCTACAGGGAGCCGCAGCAGAGGGATGAAAGAACCACTTGCGGCTCCGGAGCTGGGTTGCCGACCCCTGGTCTAAGACCAAGATCACAAATCTCACTGTGTTACCTTAATCTGAAGGCCCTTGAACATCTTTGGCTTGTCGCTCCTGACAAAAGCTGAAAGGAAACATACGGTTAATCACAGGCCACGTACGGAAATGAAGTCGTAGCACGTTACAGCCGATCCCTCGGAGGACGTGTGAAACATTTCCACTTGGTAGATCTCAGTTTCAATGGATTTTAATAACTTTCTTATAACAGAGTTTCTGCAGGTCAGAGGTCATGATATTTAAGGCTTTTTTAAAATAATTTAATTAAGACCAACTCTTCAAATTTAAAACTTATTGGAAATAATAAAATTTAATAAAGCCAAATTAAGACATCTCAAATTATTTTTACCATCAAGGACATGATATGATTTTTATTTTGCAAATAAATTGCAAAGCATTTATTATAAATAAATAACATGCACAAAGAACATTATTTAATTATTTTTTAAGGAACAACAGGTGTTTAGATTTGACATTTTTATGTTAAACCGGTCTGAACTATTTTCAGATTCAAACATGATATAATTTCCCAAACTTTCTCCCTTCACAGCAACCAAACATGTGGTCTGTGATATTTTAATCCAAATTAAGGGAAATTCTGAAAGTTGTGTCTACCTTGGACTTGAGGGAACCTCCCCAATTTTCATCCACAGACCTCGAGGATGGCTCCAGGGTAGAGCTGGAGACACAACAGCACTCAGTATAATAACTCCAACAACACTATCACCACTGTGTAGAGTTTACTGTATATTGTATATATGGAGGTGATGCAGCAGAGACATGGTTCCTACCTTCCTCGATTCGAACTGAGCCTCCTCCTGGCAGCACTGCCTGCAGAACGGCTCGAGCTGCGTCAGGCTGAACTGACCCAACAATTCACATGAGCTGCACAGTAAGTTACTGGAGAAGCCGAGGTCCCTGCACGCCTCTGACGACAGCTCTGCTCCGAACGCCGCCAGCTGCAACACGGTACAGAAACATGAACATTTACTATTAGACTTTAACGCTGTTCACTACACAGTTTACAGCCCCTGTACACGCTGTTATACGCTACAGACTAATAACAATAAAACACCACATGACTTGATCTTCAGAAGCACTTTTAGTTTCAGCAGAGGTTTAGAATATTGAGTGAATTTTTCCACTGTAGAATGGATAACAACTGAGAGCATTAAATCCTTTAAATCTTAAGTACTTCCACTGTTCACATATCTGCATTAGATTCTTTTCTTTTTTTAATTAACTTGTTTAATTGCTTATTTTAATAATATATTACACACATTTATTCTATATTTGTACCTATTTTTTCTTTACTTTTACCTCATTTATTTTAAATTATGCTTGTGCATTTTTTATAAACCATTTTTCCTGTTTGACCATTTCTACTTTATATAATTATTATTATTATTATTATTTATTATTATTATTGCTACTACAATAAAAAAAAAAGTGGGAGTCAGAGACAGTCAGAGCTCAGTTCTG